>NC_041229.1:74693884-74733006 GCF_002837175.3 Physeter macrocephalus
GCGGCATGTGGGATCTTCCCGGACCGGGGCACGAACCCGTGTCCCCTGCATTGGCAGGCAGACTCTCAACCACTGCGCCACCAGGGAAGCCCGCAAATGCTTCTTTTATTGACAAATGTCCGGGCACCAAATAGAGTTGGCCCTCTATCTGCAGGTTCCACATCCGCAGAATCAACCAATTTCAGTCTACAGTTGGTTGACTCCATGAATGCTGAACCTGTGTATGCAGAGGACCTACCGTACTATGCCATTTTATATAAAAGACTTGAGCATCCGCAGATTTTGGTATCTGTGGTGGGTGGGTGGTGGAGGGGGAAGGGAGGGTCCCAGAACCACTACCTTCCTGCTGCTGAGGGATGACTCTAGTTCATATGACAATTCGGTGCAAGACCTTTTGATTCTTGTCATGGGGAGGTGCTGGGATATATATACACAGGTATGTATTTATAGGTTCACATACATACACTCACACTTCTTTGGGTTACAGTTGGTATTTGTACAGTACATTGCCACCCTTCATTTAATCCAGCATGGAATTACATGATTCAAATAAATTAGCATTCCCATCTTGATTCATTTGGCAAGAACATGTTTTTATGCCAGTATGTGGGCTGACCCTCATGACCTCTTTTTCAGAAAAAATATCAAGTGCCTTGAGTTTTTGTGTTGATAGGGATTGAGAAGCTGTCAGTTCTTATTTCCGTTTTTGTTCAAGTCAACATCATTGATCTTCACTTAATAATCTGTGTAACACACACGTGTGTGCTGGAGATTAAAAGTGGAAAGACAGAGGAGGGAGGCAGGTGGAAGAAAGGTGTGGGAGAGGCAATTAGTAATTTATAAAGTGACAAAATCAGTCATTAAGAAAACGAAAGGAATACTGCTATGTATAATATATGTTGCTACAGGATAAGTGAATGGAAAATCCTTTTCAAATGGACTTTTTATTTGTTTTGGCAAAGATAATACCATGACAGATATACTCCAGGTTTCTGAGGGCCCTTTCCATGGCTGATAAAAATAAGAATGATTTAGTCTCTTCTAACCAGCAGGTAATAGATAGACCTGATCCTTTCCTGGTATGTGTGCTTCTGCCACTTTGGCATCAGGGAGGGTGACCAACTGTCCTGGTTTGCCTGGGAATCTCTCAGTTTTAGCCCTGAAATCTCTAAATCCCACGCAAACCTGAATAGTTTGTCACTATAACTTCATCCATATTCAGCCTCATTAGACAGATATTTTCTGATGTGTATTTAGTTCTCTCTGATGGGCTGTTCTTTGATAGAAATCTATCGCTCTGTCTGCTCTGGACTGATTTTTTCTTTTATCTTGTAAGTTAGCAAAATTGTGATCTAAATTGTGACACTTTCAGTTTGGACGCCTGTTTCATTGACCCAGCACTTGAGTGCTAGAAGGTTCTGTAGCTTTTGCATACAGCACTTCTTTTTCCAGATGAAGCAACTGAAGCTCAGAGAGGGTGGTTGACTTACTAAGTCCACCCAGTTAGCTACAAATAGATCCAGACCTTAAACCTTGGACCCCTGACTGCCAATCCCATGCTTTTCTCAAATTCCTCACATGTGCTTGAAAGGCACCCTGGCCTCTCAAAGGAGTTAATTTGCTTTGAAAAACTGAGCAACTTTGTGCCAGGAAGAAGCTGATTGACTTAGACTGTGCTCCATTAATTTCTCCCTGTAATTCCCTGGCAAGAGATGACAAATTCATTTTGAGGCGCTATGGCAGGCACCTCCTTCCCATGGTGAGGCTGTCTCTTCTCGTAATCACGGACACTGCATCATCCTCAAAGAGGAAGAGGTTAATCAAAGTATCTAATTCGGAGGAAGAGGCCTTGTGACCCTGTTATTTCTGTTAATATTTCTAATTAATATTTTATCTTGGAATAATAAGCAGAAACAGCATTTTCTGACTACCTTCTGCTGTTTAGAAGATGAGCACATAAATGTTAAATGTTGCTCCCTCTGAAAGACTCACCACACTATCATAAGCCTATATTTTATTTATAGATTAAGCTCAATATTCTGAACCAGCTTCTACATGTTCCATCTGTTCTATAATATCTCTTCCATCAAATCAGGAAAAAAATACCCTAAAAACAGAATCTTGAAATTCAACATGAAAAATCCAAAAGCCAAGTCAATATTTTCATTGAGAGATGGCAGCCCCAATGACTTTCTTAAATTAGGGCTGTTCTTCCAGACTAAATTGCAGAATTAAAAGACCACCTTTTATCCACAGTGAGATGTTGAGCAAGTCTTAAGACTCACCAGCAAAGACTCATGTTACTCAATTAGCTGAGAGCAAGGTTCTTAAGGAGTTTTCCCCATGTCTAATTTTATTTCCTAGACTAAATGAATCAATAGAGCATTTTAGTCTAATATTTCCTATTGTCGCTTTTTCCCACTTAAAAAATCCTGTAAATCAGCAATATTTAATGTTCCAAGATGACTAGGGCATTGAGGAGAATTTTTATTGCATCAATGTCTTTATAGTTGGACAGTTTAAGAACATTGACTGATGGATCCTTAGTTCTATGATATCATTAGCATAAATCAGTGGTAAGTAATTGTAGCTTTCTCAAGATGAATGGACATTTCGAGATTTTTTAGAAGAGGATGGTTTGGAGTAGGTCATTGTGGACTAAGGCCAACTCACCTGAATACGGTTATCAGTCTTGCTAAAAAAAACCAAAAAAAAAACAACTTCCCTGCAGAGAGCATGTGACAGGGGCCATTTGAACTGGTAACTGTAATACTGATTGCCACCTCTCTCTTCTGTTATCAAGGGGATTATCCAAGATGGGAAAATCATCTTTATGCCGAATGGATACATAACACAGTGTCCGAACCTGAATCGCAGTAAGTAGCAATTAAAGCATTTCTGAATTATTAATATTATATAGCTTGTTGATAATATCAGAGAAGCACTTCAAGAAGGATACAAACAAACCATTTACATTGTTGACTTATGAGGTGATGGGGTTAGTGAGAGATTTTATGTATACTAAAATACTTCTGTGTCTTTGGATTTTTAAAAAGCTTATGTATTATTCGTAGAATTAACATTTGAAGGTAAGAGATTATATGAGCAGTTTTGGGTCTGTAGGTTAATATAGAAAGTTATGTTTCATATAATTATATAAATATACATATATAAACTATTTTTTAAACTTCTTGACTTGGATATATATGAGTATACTTTTGCTGCTTCTGTAATAATTCACAATTCTTTAGTCCCAATAAAAATGAGAGTTTAGTTTAAATTTAAAAATGTTTTCAAGGTAAAAACATACTGTCCTTTTCAGTTAGTCCTTGTTTCTTTCTTTTTGCTTATTAATAAAAGGAAAATATCTAGATCTGAAATCCTCTGTGAATTCACTCCAATTTTGAAGTCACACTTAACCAGAAAAGCGAAAACACTTTTATATAGCTAAACAACTACTGTTTAAAATATATATATATTTTTCTGTTAGCACAATAGCAACATTTATTTTATATTTTCTTTATTGAGCTTGCCCAACTTGCAGTGACTTCTTAAGCCTGGTGCAAGGAATAATGGATTTACAAGAGCTTTTGGCCAAGATGACTGCAAAAGTAGGTATCTAAATTTCACTTGTGATGTTTCATTTCTTTTTCCGTCCTATCTGGAATTTAGAATGATATGCTATAATGGAAACATTTTTAGTGTTGGCATCTGTGATATGTTACTATAAAAATGGTTTATTCTTTCTTGAAATAGGACAACCTATAGTAAACATAACCATTTAAGCCTTTGATACTATTAGGCTGTATCACAATACTTACTTGAAAAATGTTTGGAAGAAAGGCAATATGTATCACTGTATATTCCCTGGGAGTGGAAAAGGAATTTGCCCATTGGCTATTAAACCAGTAACACTGAGAGATGATATATGGTCAGAGTCACTGCTGCTTATAAGCTAATGCATTTTGGATGCAAGAATCATTGCCAGTAATCGGAAAGGGCAAAATAGCTATTGTTAGGAACAGATTATTGTCACAGGAAGGCATTATATCACCTTTCTAATATATGATGCATTTCAAAACTGGTCCTGAGTTAAATAGTGAAGGAGGCAAAGTTTGCCTTTCAACACTTTCAGTTTTATAATTCTGCATCTTTCCCTCCTCCCCATCATTCACTTCACAAGCATCTTTTGAGGATCTGCTATTTGCCAGGCACTGTGTTAGGCACATAGGAGGCAGTGATGAAGAGGATGTGATTTCTACCCCAGAGACGTTCATATTGAGTGGCAGAGCCGGGAATGTAAACAATTAGGGGCTTTGATAATATATACTCATAAAGTTTAGATTGATCATGAAAAGCCCTGAGCCTTGTGAGGAAAGGTGCTGAATAAATAGAAAACGTGGCCGATGCTGTTGTTACGATACCGATCAGTTGTGGACATGAGTTCCAGCCTAGGGCAAGGAAAGAATTTGGTTGGCCCTAAGAGACATTATGCTCTGCAAAAGGGAGAATTTTAATAACAGTGAAAATGATACCTTAATCCTATTCTACCTGCGGCTGTGACTGCTCCTGCCATCAGCCGTAGCACGTGGAAAAAAATCGGTGGGTAGGTCAGTGTTTGGGATGTAGGGCTGTATTTTGGACTCAAAGACTATGCTGCTGAAGATAATGTTTCTGCTTCAAACTAGGTCTTTGGCCAAGTCCCCTTCTGTCTGCAAAGGAGAGAGAGCACTTTTGTAAAGAGAGAAACTAAAACTGAGATTCGAGAGATTCTTTTCACTTCAGAGTACAGTGGAAATGTGAAACGTAGGCAATAATTTGCCTTCGCAGCTTGTGGCATATAGAAGCTTTTATGTCATATTGTCTGAAGCAGCTTGATCTCAATACTGTTAATTATATTTTAGCTCGCTACCAAATTTTTGGAACAAGAAACATGCCAGTCAGCCTCAGGTGACTGTGGTTCTCCATCTCCTGGCGATGAGAGTGCCCTTTTTCTTTCTCATTCTTTCCCGTTGCAGGAATGTCATTTTTCTCTTTTTAGTTGTACATTATTATCTAGCAGCCACATTGAGCTCTGTCCACAAAACATTATTATATAAAATGGCCATTTGTGAGGCAGAAGATATTTAATTATGAGCCGAAAATGGTTTAATCCACCTTCCAAACACCCCCAGCACTTTGGAAGATTTATAAGTCTATTTCTTTCAAACTGTGAACAGAATTATAATTAGAAAACTGAGTACTTCCATCTTCACTGCAAAATTTGGAATCTGTGATAATCTAGAAGAAGAGTTGGCAAACTTTTCTTGTAAGGGGCCAGCTAGTAAATTTTAGTCTTTATAGATCAAGAAGCAAAATTGAGAACATGATGTATATACTTATTTCACTTCAATATAATCGATCAATATAACATGAAAGTGGGCTTCCCTGGTGGCTAAGTGGTTAAGAATCCACCTGCCAATGCAGGGGACACGGGTTTGAGCCCTGGTCAGGGAAGATCCCACATGCTGTGGAGCAACTAAGCCCGTGCACCACAACTACTGAAGCCTGTGCACCACAACTACTGAAGCCCGCGCGCCTAGAGCCCATGCTCCACAACAAGAAAAGCCACCGAATGAGAAACCCGCACACCTCACCTCAGTGAAGACCCAATGCAGCCAAAAAAATAATAATGATAATAATAAAATAAAATAAATAAATTTATAAAAGAAAAGTAACATGAAAGGACGCTCAACATTGCTAATCTTCAGGGAATTGCAAATCAGAACCACAATGATACATCACCTCACACCTGTCAGAATGGCTATCATCAAAAAGAACACAAGCAACAGATGCTGGCGAGGAGAAAAGGGAACCTTTGTGCACTGTTGGTGGGAATGTAAATTGGTACAGCCACTGTGGAAAATAGTATGGCGGTTTCTCAAAAAAACTAAACTAGAACTACCATGTGACCCAGCAATTCCATTCCTGGGTATATATCCAAAGAAAACAAAAATGCTAATTCAAAAAGATACATGCACCCCAGTGTTCATAGCAGCATTATATACAATTGCCAAGCTATGGGAGCAACCTCAGTGTCCATCAACAGATGAATGGATAAAGAAGATGTGGTACACACACACACACACACACACACACACACACACACACACACACACTAGAATACTACTCGGCCATAAAAAGAATGAAATTGTGCCATTCACAGCAACATCAATGGACTTGGAGGGCCTTATCCTAAGTGAAATAAATCAGACAAGGAAAAACAAATGCTGTATATCACTTATATGCGGAAACTAAAAAAATCTAAAAAATACAACACACTAGTGAATATTTCAAAAAAGCAGCAGACTCACAGATGTAGAGAACAAAATAGTGGTTACTAGTGGGGAGAGGGAAGTGGGGGAGGAGTGATATAGGAGTGGTAGATTAAGAGGTACAAACTATTATATAATAAGCTACCAAGATTTATTGTACAACACAGGGAATCTAGCCAATATTTTATAATAACTATAAATGGAGTATAAGCTTTAAAAATTGTGAATCACTATATTGTACACAGGTATCTTATATAATGTATTGTACATCAACTACACTTCGATAAAAAAATAAAATATAAGTCTTGAAAAATGTAAAAGTTATTCTTAGCTCACAGGCCATACAAAAATAAGTGCTGGGCCAGTTTTGGTCCATGGATCTTAGTTTGTCAACCCCTGATCTGGAATAAACTGGAAAGATATTCATATTAGGTAATATTTATTGAGCATTTACTATGTGTTAGTTACAATGCTTAAACTTTTCATATTCACTCTCTCTATAATCCTTCCAGCAATCCTCTGAGCTAGGTTTATTAGCCCACTGTCCAGATGAGAAGACTGAGTCCCAAGAAAGTTATGTAGTTTTTCCCAAGAAAAGTGGATGGCAAAGCCAAGGGTCAAACTTAGATTCTGTAAGTTGGATCATAACCAAGGAAGCTTATGGTTGGAGGAGAGAAAATTAGAAAGAGAACCAAAAGATATAAAGAAGGAATGATTGATGGAGAGGGGGAGTGGATGCTACCAGTAGGAGGATGGCGATATACCAGTGAGAAGAATGAGCACATTAGACGAGAGGAAAAGAGAAGTGTGTGTTTAGGGGGTACCTGTTGGGAGTGAAACGTGAGCATAGAGCTTGTGGCAGCTTTTGAAGGAGGAATGTCAGGGCAAGGACAAGCCCTCTTAACTCACCCATCTGGTTACAGCCACTTGTTTTCCTTAGATAGATGTGGGAATTTTCTGAGTCCTGGGTTTACATTATGTGTCCTCCTGCCAGGACCACACAGGGGTCACTGCTATTGCATTATCTTCTTACGGGTTTTCAGATCATAGGCACTGCTCAGAATCAGACTGCTAACCTAGGATCAGCCAGGTGAATTCTCAGCAAAGAATTCGTTAAGACTTTTGAAGGAAGTTATTTGCCTCTAGCCAGTGCCATGGTCTGAGTAGGAAGGTCTTCCTTCTGTGCCTGGTGCAAGCCTTGTTTCCTTTTTGTTCACTCTTAAGCTGAGGGTACAGCCCTTTGGGGCCGTACCTTGATGTAGGAGTTTCCTTTAAGACATCCCATCTTAGGCAGACCCTGTTCTCTATTCCCTCTCCCTGGCCCCCTGTGCAAGGTGGGAGCTTGAGGGCTCCATGTTTTGGCTAACGTCATGGAGGTTGGCTTTGGTGCTCACTCACCTCCCTGGATCCCTGGCTGTCAGTTTGTTTTGGCCACTGTGGCTTTATTCCTTTTCTATCAGCTCTTGTGATGATTTTTAAAAGTTAGGATTTGTGTATATTATCCAGCATTTTAGTTGGTTCAATTGGTGTAGTCTTTTAGGGTACCTAGTCTGCCATCTTGGTGGAAGCAGAGTGTAATACATCTCTTGGCAGAGTGAAGGAGATGGAGTCTGGAGCGATAAGACAAACTGGAACTCAAGTAGGGTTCCTGGGTGCCAAGGGAATTCTATGGCACCAAATCGACCTGGATTGGGGCTTTGCCTTTAGTTAAATAAGCCTATCATGGCAAGATTTAGCTGATGGGTTTGGAGGTTTGGTTTGAGTTGCCCAGCAGCTGTGATTAAAATAGGCATTAGTCATGTAGATCATGGTGGAGATAGAAATGGGCTTTGGAGTAAGATTCATCTGATGTTGAATCTCATTTTTATCACTTCCTTGGACGTTTGCAGCCTGGAATGAGTCACTGGTCTCATTTCTAGCTGAAGTTTCCATGTATGTAAAATGCTGACAATTATTCTTCGTTTTATAAAGATTGCATGAAAGTTGCTGTCAGAGCCCTGGTCTAGAGCCAGGAGGTTTTGGAAAGCAGCAGAAAGTCCTCACACTTGGGTCACAGTGGAAGCCATGGAATCCTACCGGAGAGCGAGCCCAGCGCACAAGCTGGACAGGAGTTGGTAGCCAAAGTCACATCAACCCAAACAGACACAGACACCAGATCAGCTCAGGGTTGTGCCTA
Source organism: Physeter macrocephalus (assembly GCF_002837175.3). NCBI lineage: Eukaryota > Metazoa > Chordata > Mammalia > Artiodactyla > Physeteridae > Physeter > Physeter macrocephalus. The sequence goes on from NC_041229.1 coordinate 74,702,375, forward strand.
GGAGGGCTTGCTGTTCCTTTTCTCCTTTCAAAGTACAGGGTGATTGAAAATGACTGTGCTCTTGCTTGATATAGGAAAGATCAAGGAAGCAGCTTGCATGCAGCTTCAGGTGACAGAGGTCAGGGTACAGAAGAGCCATCTTGAAGAATCCCAACATTGTGGCAAAACCATACTTTTTCAAGGGGGAGAAGGTGCAGGGAAGTGGTCCCCTGACACTTCCCTTAAGTGATCCACAATAGACCACCAATCCCCTGGCTTATTCTGGAAATTCTCCCAGGTAGTCTCTACACTGTGGGAACCACAAACCTGCTGAGCCAGGTACACAGCGATAGGATCAGGCTGTTTCCTGCTCTTGCATCCCACCTGTGGGGTAATCACATTCTTCCTTCAAGCTCAGGAAGAAGAGATGCTGAAGATGGGGAATTTCTTGATTACTTCTATTTAAATCTTTGACAAATCTATTTATGTAAATCAAGCAGCACTTGGAGTGGCAGTTCAGCTTGTAACATATTTAATTTTGAGACTTTCATTGTTTCGAGGAGCTCAATAGTGATTTTTCAATTAAGCTTAAAGGTTTAACCCAATAGATTTCTTTTTTCCATTTCATATAGCAAATGCCAAATAATATTTCAAAGGAAAAAAAGAAATCTACTGCATGACTAATGTACTTAGATTCATTCATTGACCTCTTACTGTGAAAAAGGCCTCTGCTGTCTGTCTTTGAATGTGTAGAGTTAAGAATAAATGATTCGGTCCATGGTTGCTTAGATAAATGCGCAAACGAAGGTAAAACAGAAAAGAGATGCAGATTTGATACCATATCTATTTTGAATCTGCAGGCATTCTTAGAGAAAATGGCAGGTAGTGTAGAAATAGCTTTTGAAAATGAATTTGTATAAATTCAGCACGCTAATGCCAGTGACAGAAAATGTAATTCATTTTTAAATTCAGAGTTGTTTTTCTCCTTTATTGTTGCTGCAGGATGTAGCAGGGGAAAAGGAAGGCAAGATTACATATTAAGTGCCTTTGAAAAATTAGCTTTTTGCCTTAATATTCCTTTGTCTTGGTGTCTGTCTGATGCATTCTTATCATCACAGAGATTAGGGTTTTTCACTGTTGTCAGAACAGGCTAAATATATTAAAAATTAAAAAACAGTACTCAGAAGGGAAGTAAAATCGGCCTTGAGAATAGCTTCCATTGTATTAAAATTGAGGCTTTTCCTTGGAATTGAGTTTGGTAGGTGAGCATAGCTCAGCTTTGTTGGGCAGTACAGGAAATTGACAATATTGCCTTTAGGCAAGCTCCTGGATTTTCAGGAAACTTGGATAGATACAGAATAGCCTTTTGGACTAGTTCTTAAGAAGTCCCCTTCTTGGAGTGATACAGACACTAGGGTTCTTCCAGACTTTCAGAGTAAGACAGGCACTTTCCTCTCACAAACAGATTCCTCATTCTGAGCCACTTTTAGGAAAGATTCCCTTCTAGTTCAACTCTTTCTTGTTCATTCCACGGTCATATGTCTATCACTACCTTATGTGGGAACTACTGAGGCTATAGAAATGAAGTAAAGATAATATGTGATGAGTTATCACTTCCTTTTTATTATCTCTTACCAATACATGGTTTTGGTACTTGGTGTCACCAAACTCTTGGAAGTATATGTTATCTGCATTTCCTAAAGAATTCCCAGAGAACGTAATTACCATCGATTCTGGATGCTCTATGATTAAGCTGGAGATTTAAATGTAACATGAATTTTTGGAAGATCACGTATAGTAGAGTCATAGGAAGCTAATTTTCAGGCACGGTCGACTCACTTTTTTCAGGGTTGATTATAGTGCATGTGGTTTGTTTAGGATTCTCTTTGTTCTTTTCCCTTCCTCTTGGTACTACCCATGACAGGCAGACGGGGAACAAATTTTCTTGAGAAATTCCAAATTTTAGAGCAAGAGATGGAATAAATGACAAAAACCAAGGCTGAATTACATGTGGATTCCATTTCCAAAGAGTAGCACTGTTATGAGTAATTGAGAGGATCATGTATGGACTGGAACCATAGAAAATGTAGAAAGATGGTAGAAGTCATCATTAGGCAGGTTCAACCATTATAACTAAAATATTGCCTTGAAATAGTCTTAGTTGGGATCAAAAATTGATTCGATCTCCTGTACGGGGAAAATACTCAAGATGGGGATATATAAGTATGATTGAGAAGGAAAAGAAACTATATGATGAATTTTTAGAAAGTGGTATTTGTTCTTCTATCATGACCTTCTCTATGGAAGGAGAAAGGAAGAAGGGTGCTATTGCTACCAGGCTGAGTTACTCCTTGGTATGGATGTGATGACAGAGAGATCACACCACATTTCAAGTTTTTTGTACCATAGTTTTGAAGGCAACATGGAGTCACCTACATGGAAAGTGGTCAAGAGGGAGGGTTGGAACCATATCACGAGGAGCTATTAGGGGGACCTGGTGGGGCTCGCTGTGGTCAGGAGCAGGCATGAGGACAGGATAACCTCAAATGTTTGTAGAGCGGTTAGACTTGCTCAGGATGGGCCACAAGGCAAAACTAGGTCTAATAGGAAAAAGGAAGAGAAATTTCACAGCTCAAGCTAAGAAAGACGTTTCAAATATCCAGAGCTAACCAAGAAAAGTAGCTTTCCTTGGAAGGTAATGAGTGTCCCATCACAGTTACATGTGCAAACAGAGGCTGGATGACCACTTGAAGGGGTTACTTGTCATGTCATTTAAACTTTATAAACTCTTTCAAATTGGAGTTTCTAAGATTCCATGTTTTATGGTAGCAGTTGGGTGACCTAAAAAAAGGAAAAAGGTTTTCTTTCTTTTTTTTTTTTTTTTTTTTTTTCTTTTTTACAAAGTCCTCATCTCACCTGGGGGTTTGGTTTCCTCTCTTGAACTTGTCTGAACACCAAAGTGGATTCTGGGGCATTCTATTTGGAGGATCTTGAGCTGGGGAGAAATAAGATCTGCCTATGACTTCCCAGAATTTTTCATAAAAGAGGAAGCAGTGACTTCCCAGTTTGTAAACCATGACACTCTAGTTAGTGTGTGAAGAAGAGGGACGGGATGGCGGGAGATAAATGTAAGTGCTTCAGAGTTGCTGATTAGATCTCCTGTAAACATTGTAACGGGTCCTTGAGAACACATTCATTACAAGTGTTTCTGTGTGGGTTTGAGCTGAAAGCACACGTGTTGATGAACACCCATGAGGTCCCTGAGATACAGTTTAATGTCTCATTTGGTGCTCATTAGACCATGGGAGCCAATATGTCTTCAATTTAGAATGCTTCTACATTGTATGAAATTTAAAAAAAAATCTTCAAAAAACAGATCTGGCTAAGAATCATTGAACTGCTTTGAGCATTTTTTTTCTCCTCCTGCTTGGATTTACTTTTTCTTGTTGCGATTAGCTTTGTTAGGGCAATGCAATTGAATGACAGAAATTACACGTAGTAACTCTTGTTTGCAGCTGAACTATGCAGAGACAAGACTTAGTCAATTGGAAAACTGTCATTGTGAGAAGACCTGTCAAGTGAGTGGACTGCTCTATAGAGACCAAGACTCCTGGGTTGATGGTGATCACTGCAGGAACTGCACATGCAAAGTAAGCCTCTTTGTACATAAATGGGCAGTTTTAAGAGGGCAGTTGTACTAATTATTGTGTAACCTGTTTCTTTATAATGCTAACTCTAAGAAGTACTGCCTTTTTACTAAGTGCCTATTTAGTAATTGGAGCAGTTGTGAAGGGAAGCTGGAAAAGTGTCATTACAAATACAAATACTTATCAAGAGAAAGCAGATTTTAATTTCCAACACACTCTAATATGATCTAACATGATTAAGAAGCTTACTGTTCAGAGATTAGAGTATCAGAGGGAGGAAGGGACTCCTTTGGTTTTCAAACCACCTAATGGTTCATTCACAACTTTTCTCTGCTGTAATACATTTTAAAAATGTGGTTTAATCAGTTTCTAGGTGTTTTCATTGTATTTTACAAGGTATCCATTTTCTGTTTTAGCGAATTGCAGGACCCCCTGACTTTCTTTCAGGTTATCCATTATTTGCATTATTTGTATGTACTATTTGATCTGTTTCAGAGAATTACAAGAGCCCCGCCCCCCCCAAATTAATATGGAAACCCTGTTCAGTTGAAATTATTTGATAACTCTCTGAAGAATGTCATTGTTCGTCTGCAAAAATAAAAAATGATTGTTAGCGCTTCAACAATGGTTGACAGTGTCTGTAAAAGGTGTTATTTATGTTCTTGTAAAAATAGGCTTTTCTGTTTTCTGCCTAATCTACTTAGTCCACATGGGCAGGTGGAATAAAGCCAGTGATGTATATCAGAAAAGTAACTGAGGTGACATGGGTTCATTTGGGCTGGAGAAAATTCTTTATTTGCGGTCCTGGAGTGGACTGGGAGTTTCTCACACTGCTTCTGTTTCCCTGGTGAGGCTTCTGGGATGAGATGTGAGCTTTCTGCTGCTGAGGTCACTTCTGCTGAGATTCCTTTCCCTGTCGTTCCTTCCTCAGAGTGGCGCTGTGGAATGTCGAAGGATGTCCTGTCCCCCCCTCAACTGCTCTCCAGACGCCCTCCCCGTGCACATTGCAGGCCAGTGCTGTAAGGTCTGCCGACGTGAGTACTAACTGAGGGTCAGGGTGGCCCTCTGTGCTTCGGGATTGATTTATTCCCCTATTTTTCAGGCCCCAATTGATTAACGTTGATGAAAGGAAGTCCTAGCAGTTGATATAATAATACATGTATGATAAGAGCGGCTATATTTTAATCACTTGTGACGTGCAGACACTTTAAGTAGGCTATTTTTTTTTAATCCTCACATCAACCTTAATTATTATTCTTTACATTCTTATGTAGAGGGACTGGTGTTCACAAGGATTAAGTCACTTGTCCGTGGTCAAACAACTGGTAGTGTGTGGAGTTGCTCTGTAGTCAGGACTCCAAGGCTTTATGTGCTTTGGTCCCCTCATTTTGATTGATCAAGGGCCACATTCTGTGTTTCGGCTGTCTGAGGTCTTGGCCAGGTTTCCTGTTATTAAAGAGCCTTTGTTAGGAATTTCTGGATTGAAATTCAGTTAAAACATTGGAACAATTTCCTTCAGGGTTGGCTGGTCCAAATTATATAATGATTTAAAAATCCTTTTCCCTCTGTATTACAAAGGACACTCTTTCAAAGGAAATGGTGAAATGAACACTGAGACAACCAGGAAGAGTAAAAACTGTCATTTAGAATGATTGGTATGTGCCAGTTACTGTTTTAGGTCATTTCATTCTATTACCTTATTGAAACCTCACTGCAATCTTTTAGGTGGGGATTGTTTTTATCCCTGTTTTATAGGAAGCTTGGGGAAGATAATTTACCAAGTTTGCAAGGCTGGTGAGTGACAGAGGTGAGATATAAAATGAATTCTGTCTGACTACAAAGCCCATAGTCTTTTTATCAAACCATATGCTCTTCTTTGAAAAAGGAGAGTTTAGGTTAGAAATGTGCCATCCGATGGATAATTTTCAAGACCATTTCTCTACCAAAAAAACCACCATCATCACTAGGTCTTCAAAACACAGTGGTCTAGTTTTTTGTCAAGAATAGCATGTCACCTAATATGACAGTGGAAGTGGAGATAGCTGGTCTGTTTGTACCAGCCCAATCTTTTTTTATACTCTTTCAAAAGGAACTTTGGAAAATGTCTTCTATTTATGGTTGGCACGGTACACCCATTACTCTGGAGGGCTTACTCAGAGTTGATCTAAAAGAAACTTTCTTATTTCTATTCTAAGTGCTTTTGGAAGTCATGTCTGGCAATACAGATAGATCAGGGGCCCAGATGTTGAGATTATAGTTTGATTCCATGATGGAAGGATAGTTTTTAGTAGGTATAGATTATTTTTTTCTATCTTGATGTATTCTATATAATAGAGGAAGAAGTTGAGAAACTTAGGAATTTGTTTAAACAATATGAGGTACTTTTAATCTATTATTTTGAGCTCTGTGGATAGATCTGTGAATGCTGTCTCTTGGCAGTTGTTGTTTGGACATGGGAGTAGGTGAGTCCTTCAGCTGTTTTTTGTGTTAAGCTTTTTATAGTCTACTTGTAAAAGCGATGTAACATTTGAAAACACATAAGGGTAAAGGTAAAGATGGAAAAATCACCCATAATGCCACCACTTGGAAACAAACACTCTTGAAGTTGTAGTGGATTTCATTTTTTAAAACTTATATTTTGTGGACAATTGAGGTCTTATTATGCAGATAATTTTAACCTACTTTGTTGACTTACCATTATCACTTAAGTGTATTACCATCCTTTAAAAAACTCTGTATAAACCTCATTTTAATGAGCTTCATAGTGTTCCACTCTTTGGCTGTTGTGTAACTTATTTAATTATTCCCCAATTGTTGGATAACTAGGTGGTTTTCCCACTTTTCACTATTATAAATTACTCTTCAATAACATGTTTTGTGAGGACACATTTTTGTATTTTACATTTTCTTAAGATAGAATTCTCCAAAGTAGAATTATTGGGCCAAGAGACTGACATTTGCAAGGTCCTTGATATATATCATCCAATTATCCTCTCGCTACAAATGTGTGCGATAGTCATTTTTATTTATTCTAATTTACTGGAGAATATTAAGTTTTAAAAAACATTTCAGCAAGTTACCCGATTTTACCAAGATGCTGATACATGAGCTAGCTAAACCATCAGTGTGCTTTTTGCCTTTGTTTGGAATTGATAGCAATTTAGCTAGGTAGAATGAATTTTCTCAGCAGCTCTGATTGGTAGTTTGAGATGTTTATAGTTTAATAAAATGGTAATACAAATAAATGCTTACGAACACTGCTCAATTATCATATGACCCAGCAATTCCACTCCTGGTCATAGATATGGAAAAGACTAGAAGGGTGGGATAGGGAGGGTGGGAGGGAGACACAAGAGGGAGGAGATATGGGGATATATGTATACGTAAAGCTGATTCATTTTGTTATACAGCAGCAACTAACACAACAATGTAAAGCAATTATACTCCAATAAAGATGTTCTTTAAAAAAAAAAGCAGAAAAAAACCCCTCTAATTTGAAAAGATATAGAAGTTTTCAAATATTTTCACATCAGGTAAAGGATGGAAAATATTTCCTTTGGTTGTCCCTTTCAGATAAAATTTCCTAAGCTACTCTCTGGGTTTGGGTGGGGCAGCGTCCTAGGGTTTCTGAGAAAAAGTATTGATTTGATTCAAGAGCCTATACATAAAAGCAGATTGTTTTGTGTGCTCGTTTACTAAGTGTTCATCCACTTGTCATGGCTTCAAGGAGCTGTAGCATTTACAGATGAGGGCATCCATGTGGTAATAGGAAATAACTTGGTCTAAGTGTTTAAGTCTCAATTCATTGTCTGAGAAAAGTACTTTGTTTTGATCAAAAAACCCAATAAATCAGGCCATCTCCAAGAGTAAGGCAGTTTTCATAATTCCTGATACTAGGCTTTTCCTCTGTCTTTTTGGGAGGCATCAGGGAAGACTCAGGAGAGCCTTCTAGATTCCTTAGCTATGGGCATGGAAGTCCAGAAAGTAGTGCAGGAGTCTCATTCCTCCAACATTTCTTGGGTGTCTGCTCTGTTTAAGGAATTCAACATACCTAGCTACACATTAGAAACACCTGGTGAACTTCTTAAACTAGAGTGTCCCAGGGCCCCTCTCTGACCTGCTAAATCAGAATCTCTGGACAGTGGTGTCCTAGAATTAGTATTCTTTTGGTAGATAGATTTGGGAACCATCAGAGATGGGAGAGAAGGAAAAGGATGGAGAGGGAATCTTGAGCTATGCAAAACAGCATTTGCAAAGGAAAAGAAGTTGCAGCAGGAAAGGGAGATAGTCTGTTAGGTGATAACAGACGATTTCTGTAGGTGAGAAGTAGAAATAAGCTGCAAAGGCGGGTTGGGGATGGATGATGATGATTGTATTCCACTGAATTCATTCAGTCATCCTTACTGAAATTCCTCTCCCAACTCTGTACTTTCTTCTGGTTACAGCAACGGGCACATGTGGATCATTCAGTCTATGTCAGACACTGTGTTAAGCTTTTTATGTGTATTAATTCATTTAATTCTTCCAACAATCTAGAGTCATAGGCTCCACTATGATCCCCATTTTATAGATGAGGAGGTAAAGCACAGAGAGGAGAACTAACTTGTCCAAGGGCTCTCAGCCTTGGTGGAGCCAAAATAAAATCCAGGTAGTCTGGCTCCAGAATTAAGCCTTTTAACCTGTCTCCTCTACCCACTGCTGTCCAGGGAGATGTATGCACCATCTCATTACAACAGAGTATTGTGTAGTATGCACGCTATGTAAGATTCAGGGGTAGCACAGAGAAGGGAGTGATTAATTCCATCAGAAACTTGGGTGTGTGTGTGTTAGGAAGACTTTGTAGGGGAAGGAATAGCTGAGTAGGGTGCTGACAAATGAATAGGAGTTTGCCATGTAGACAAGGTAGGTAAGAACACACCTGCCAAAGGGAATTGCACATGCAGATTCATGAAGTAAACACAGCGTTTGCTTGGGGGGCTCAGAAGCAAGCTTTTGAAGTAGGGTTGTGGCCTAATCAGAGAAATGCGTTGACAAAAGCCCCTGCATGGGGAGAGCTGGAGGCAGGGAGCTGGGTGTGGGATTCAGGCCCATTTGCAGGTGGAGGTGATGAGGCCGCAGGCACGTAGGCACAGACTGGGGACATGGAAAGGAAGGGATGAAGCTGAGTGATGGCCAAAAGACCTGGGGCAGGGTAGGTACTCCGTAAGCATTTTTTTTTTTTTTTAACGTGAGACAGATGAATCAGGTACAGAGCATCTGTAAGGGAGAAGTTGCCAGGTTTCGGACAAGAGCCTGTGGGAGACTCATAGTGTGATTAACAGAAATAAGGCAGGTAGACGAAATGGTTTCAGGAGCAATACATTCTGTTTGGCATAGGAGAGCTGGAGATGGCTGAGGGACAACCAGTTTGATGTGGGTGTCATGCTCAGAGAGGTGCTATCTGAAGCTAGGTCTGTGAATGAGCTCACCGAGGGAGGATGGCTCCTTGGGTGTTTAGCTTTTCTGCTCTGCCACTCTCCTTTAAAGTGTAACACAGAGTGTTGATTTTGATGTTCTCAGCTGCTGAGTGCCAAGGGATGGCTGGAGTGTGTGCAGGGTGCAAATCCCTAAATAAAGACAGAGCAACCTCACATCCACCTCTGACAGGGGTGCCAAGTGGTGCCTAAAGGTGGTTTATTTAGTGTGCACCCAAATGGCAAAAGTGTCCATCCATTGCGCTAGAGAAATCAGGCTCGGAGGTGAAGGGCCAGGTGTCTGTGGGTGCAAAAAGATACAACTGCATAACTGTTTCTGTAAATCCCCGGTACCTTTGTTTCTGACATCGTGGAGAAGCGTGTGTTGGTGCCGAGTTTCAATTTCATCGTAGGACACTGTGAAATGGTCTCATTTGCATGTCCCCAGTGTGATGTGAAGGGCTTCAGGTATCCATTTACATTTCTACTTATACTAAAAGCTGTTGGAATGGCATCCCAAATGCCCCAGCCACAGGCATCAGAGCCTGACTTACCTTCTGCTTGAATTTCCCAGATATCAAAAATAAGCCTTTTGGCTGTAGATCAAGAGGTTAGATAATGAGGACTGGTGTTAGGCATACGGTGGGGCCGGGAAGGAAGGGCGTCGTCAGAGAAGTGGGGTGAGCATGAGAAAGCAGGGGAGATTCTTGTGACCTCTGGTGGTGATGCTGAAAGCTGTCCTGAGATAACTTTGAAGATACTTGATATTGTAATCATCCATGCATATCCTGCATCAGTGCCAAGGCTGTGAATGGCTGAGGTACACAGCATCATGTTGATGTCATTTGCAGCCCCTAAGGCACCCTGCCATGTGAAGACATGAAGTTCAGCGGACATTTAATTTTTATACCAGATTGGTAGATTTGAGGGATGGATGTGTCCCCGTGTGTGGTGTGAATGTAAACAGTAAGACACTCCTGTCTCCAGATCGAAGTTCTGGGATGAGTGTCTATCAGAGGATGAGAGGAATCGGGCAAATGTCTTCAGACAGGGTAGCAAGTGTGATCCTAACATCAAGGGGGTGGCAAGGTGCAAAAATAAGGAAGGAAAGTCTATTTCTTTGCTTCCCACCCTGGGCCAAGGAGCAGATGGCAGATTTGACAGCCGTGTATTTAGCAGAACTGTCACTCTGGAGCAAGCCATCTTGCCAAGTTGGCAGCAGCTGTGTTTGGGAGTGTGGGAGTTTATTAGGCATGAATTTCAGGCCCCTGGAGGTATGGTCTCCCCATGCAAGCAAATTGGGGAATCCACGTGATCATTAGGACCAATGAGTCAGAGTCAACTGATTTATCTGGAAAACTGAGGCATAAAAGATGATCAGGGATAATTTTTTTAAATGAAGTGAGGAAGGGGGTTATCTAGATAATTTTATTGGTTCTCTACCTTGCTGTTGATGGTTTTGCTCTGAAAACCTTGGTATCTGCTTTTAATGTGTGGAATAGCATTGAATAGCAGAAAGAACTCTCATCTGGGAATCAGCAAATTTCTCTGGTTTTTGCTACCAAGGAGGCTCATTAATTCTAAAATTGTTACTAACAGTAAGCCCAGAGAGGCACTGAGCCTGGGGCTAGAGATGAAGTTATGAATAGACATAGTTCCTACTCTCATTGGGGCAACAGAGGTAAAATGTGATATTTTCTCTGTTAGGGCGAGGTCCAGAGTACCACAGAAGCACAGAGTGAGGACAGTTCTCCAGTGTTAGAGGTCAACTTCTTGGGGGGAAGTCAGGCCTAAGTTGAAATTGATGGGTATGTAGGACGGAAGGTTACCAGGAGCAGGTAGATGAGTCTGAGTGTTCTGGAGAAGCAGGACAGTATATGCAAATCCCAGAAGCAGAGCGTGGCTGGAGTCTTAAGTGGAGGTGTGAATGTTTGGGAGTTTGGGAGGGAGAGTGAATGCACAGGGACGGCCTTGCGTGCTGACTTCAGGAATTTGAACTATATTCTGAGGGCATGAGTGACTCATAATGATTTTAAAGCAGAGCGTCCTATTTGCACTTAAAATATATTCGACTGTTGTATGGGGAAGGACTGGGTAAGATTAGACCAGAACATAGGAGGCAAGTTAGGAAGTTTCCTGGTAGACTAAAGAGGAGGGATAGCCTGAGTGAAGGTAGTACCTGGGGGCAGGTGGTGGGAATGGAGGAAAGTGCGTTGACTTGAGAAACTTAAGGAGGGAGCTTTGCAGGGATTTGGGTACCGATCGGACACGGGGCTGAGTAAGAGGAAGGGGTTAGAAGGGCCCTAGGCAGTGGGGTATGGGTGGTGGGTGTGGAGGCTAGGGGTGGATACTGGTGCCATTCACTGAATGCAGATACTAGAGAGGCACAGATCTGAGTTAGGTATGTGTTGTTTGTTGCAGGGCAGGTTCTGAGAAGAAACAGCCTCTGAAATGGAGATTTGCTTGTACTTTATTAGGAAGCTCAGGATCCGTTCTGGGGTGGGAATGAGATAGTGAAGGAAGCCGAGTTGGGCAGGAGAGGTTGAACTGCAGTGCAGTTACAACAAATACCTCAGTCATTTCTCCAAGGAGTTGTGGAGCTGGAATGACCCTTGGAGTTATCCCGAGTTGGGGCAAGGGGCCAGGAGTTTGCAACATCTTCATCAACCACTCATTGGATGTGGGCTGTGCTGGGAAGGGGCCTTGACTTTGGACAAGGGCAAGTCCTGGATCACTCTTCAGCTGAGAGCTGTTGGTCATCACCTGTCTGGCAGTTTCAGGAATGTGACCTTTGGCCGTGGAGGGGGATCTGGGTTGCAGACCATAGTAGCCACTGTGGGATCATGATATTTAGTAAACCGGTGTCTCTGGGCTTTCCTCTTCCTGTGGTCAACAAGAGGGAGTTGGATGAGTCGTTTGCTGAGGTCCCTACATACCCGAACATTCCATGAGTCCGAAGATTGTAGAACTAAGAGACTACCAGATTGAATTCACCTGTTTCTAGCAGATATAGAAATGGACGTTCTGAGAGATGAGGTGCTTTCTGTAAGAGGGTGAGTTAGTGGTGGAGATCTCTTAGAGTGTGTGTCTTCACTTCTGCTTCTCCCGAGGACTAGGGCTGAAAGGATCCTCATTTGTGCAGGAGAGGGGTGTGATCAGGCCTTTGCTTTCCTGTTCCTGTGGACGTGGCTGGAGAATCTGGCAGAGATACATTAGGGTCATATCAAATTAACATATTCTGCCCTTGCTTAAAAGTGGGTCAGCATTTATGCTTCTCTGTTAACCTTTTTCCAAGGCCTGTCTCTCGTCCCTGCCCTCCCTGTTAGCCTGTTCAGCTTACCTTTCCAAAGGCAGTCTGTCTAGTACATTTTGATACAGCATTTTACTCACTTGTATTTCTTAGTTGTCTCTGAGCTTCTTGGGAACAGATAAGTTAAAGACATGTGCTTCCTATGATCACAAGGGGGAAAAATGGTGTCTTTCTGCATGTGACTGAGGTCCTGATGAGTGGAGTATATATGCAAGTCTGCTCTCACCCAGTCATTTGTTTTATGGCTGGAGTAGCTGAATCAAAGCTATGCTATTACACTCCATGGTGATGACAACCTCTTCTTCCTTGTTTTAACATTGACCACATCAATTCGTTCTCTAGTTCCTTCAGCAACCGCAGCATTGAAATAGTTGTATGTGCTTGGTGTGAAGGACTCCTGGCAAACATAATAGAGATGACAGTCCGAAAGGGGACTCAACAGTTATCCCCATACTATTTCCATGTCTTACTTCAGACATGCAAAGAGCTTTGCATTGCTTAGAATCAGAGCATTTATATTCTGTGGAATCTGTTGGAGTTGGATGGTGCCTCTGAGGTCATTTTGTTGCATAGCATGACTGTCTGAACTGTTTCTCTGTTTTATTACAGCAAAATGTATCTATGGAGGAAAAGTCCTTGCAGAAGGCCAGCGGATTTTAACCAAGAGCTGTCGGGAATGCAGAGTAAGTTTCAGTCTTATGATCCCCATTCCTTGTAGGGAAGGAGATGTGGGCTTTAGGTAGGATTCTGGAATGGAGCATATTGTCCTGAGTGGATCACTGAGGGGAAGGACTCTCTGGTGGGCTTGAGTCCTGGCTGTGGAGTTCCCAGGCAGTGTCATTGTGTGGTTAGCCTGTGGTCAGCCGTGGATCAGGTAGCCTTGGGAAAGACTGTTAGGGAAGGAAGTGAGAAGGGGGAAGGGAGCTAGCAGCCACCATGAGTCAGGGAGGTTGTCCGGTGGCCCTGGGAAAAGGTTTTGATTTGGTGTTGGGGCAATTAGTCTGTGATGTTAGTTGTGGATGGTGCCACCTCTATTCCTAAGAGCCTGATACAATGTTAGACGATGCCTCTGTCTCCTGCCTGCCCCCTCCTGTGTATTTCTCAAAATAAGATGTGTAGAACCATAGATCTCATTTAAGACTGTACTTCAATTAAAAAAAAATCATTCAACAAACATGCATTGAGCAACTGCTACTTACAAGCATGGTACTAGATTCTGGGTGTACAACAGTGAACAAAACAAAGTCCTTGTCTTTATAGAATTTGCAGTCTGGTGGGGAGACAGGCAGTAAGATATAAACAAATAAATATACAAGATGCAGCTGAGCCTTGAACAACCCATGTTTGAACCGTGTGGGTCCACTTACGCACGGATTTTTTCCAGTAGTAAATACTGCGGTGCTACACTATCCGCACTTGGTTGAATCCCTGGATGTAGAACCGTGGATACGGAGGAACCACGGGTACAGAGGGTTGACTATACATTATGTGCCGATTTTAGACTGTGTGGAGGGTCGGCGCCCCTAACCCTTGCATTGTTCAAGGGTCAACTATGATGCCAAATTCTACGAAAAATACAGAGCAGGTTGAAGGGGTAGAGGGCTTTGAGGTGGGGATGGGTGGTCTGGGAAAACCTCTCGGAGGAGGTCATATTTGAACAAAGTGCTGGATGAAGCGTGGGAGCTAGCCAAGCACTTACTTGGTTGAGGTGCTGTCCTAGAACGCAAGAGTGAGAGACACAGGGAAAGAAGGAAGAGAAGGAGAGCAAATTCAAGGAGGTGCTTCCAGAGCTGCCACTGCCCCACAGCGAAGCAGGCCTGGTTTTGAGGGGCATCTCCAGGGAGGCTGGATGGAACTACGGTGTCTCAGAATAGACCATCTCTCCGAGTGCTGTTTCCTATGGCATTTCATTTGCTTTTCGTCACATCCCTGGAGAAAAGAAAGGAGTGTATTTGAAAGGTTGAGGAGAATGAGGCATTTAGAGACACGTTGAAGCTCTCAGGGAACTCGGATCTGGTTCTTTTTGGAGAGCTTCGGGGGAGGGAAGGTTCTTTCCTGTCTCCCGTCTCTCATTGGCCAGAATCTACAGCAGGAGTTAACTCCTTTGAGCCTCCCCATTGTGTTTCCCATTCGCTCTTTCTTGGCTGCCCCTGGGAATGGCAGAGATTCCATGGGTCTGGACAGTCTGGCGGGTATGCAGGTGTGGTGGTCCTTCTGCGTCAGTGGGGACTGTGGGGTGGGCTCCTTAGTCTGTGGTAGAGATGGTGTGACAGTGAGGGCTCCGTGATCTCTCAATCAACCACGGGAGCTTCCAAACCTGGGAGTGGGGAAGCGGATGGGTGGCCCCCAATATGCGGCTGGCACATTACCACATAGGGATGGTGGGTGGATTAAATGAGATAAAGCATGTGAAGGACTTGGTTGGTACAAAGTAAGCCCTCAAGGGCTTCCCTGGTGGCGCAGTGGTTGAGAGTCTGCCTGCCGATGCAGGGGACACGGGTTCGTGCCCCGGTCCGGGAAGATCCCACATGCCGCGGAGCGGCTGGGCCCGTGAGCCATGGCCGCTGAGCCTGCGCGTCCGGAGCCTGTGCTCCGCAACGGGAGAGGCCACAGCAGCGAGAGGCCCGCGTACCGCAAAAAACAAAAACAACAACAACAACAAAACAAACAAAAAAAAACAAAGTAAGCCCTCAACACGTGTGAGCTATTTTTCTTATTCCACATGACCACACATGTCCTCCCTGAATATAAGGCAGATGTCACGTTCTCTGTAGATTGTTTCACTTCTGGGGGAGGGAAGGTGATTTGGACTCTAAAACCCTTACGTTTTTCTTCCACCTCAAGGGAAGTTGGGATGACTAAAGGCAGTCTTAGCCACTCTGATCCCACCCTGCATCTGTCACTCACAACTAGCAACCCCCTTTACATATTGGGCAGAAGTAGTGGGTAACCCTGGCAAGGGTCACGATTGTGACTCGATCCCTGTTATCAGCAGGAAGGATCAGAGCAGACACCATCTGAGACCGCTAGAAGATACGGGTGTGGCTTTAAATGCCAGCATATTGGAAATGTACTTAACATGATTATTGGCACATTGTAGGTTCTCTCCTTGCTCTGGTTCATCTTTTACTGTTTTTGTTTTGTTACGGTTTTATAACTTAGGAAGAAGTTGGGGCAGACAGGTTATTCTCTTTGCATATGTGGTTTGTGTGCATGTGAATAATTTCAGCATCTTTTACAAAGTCATTAATTTCTTCATTGTCTTTCTACAGTTATTTACTAAATATGCCCAGAGGGAAGCATCACTGACAATAATATTTAACATTTCTTGAATATTTAGTATTTTCTAGACACTATTTAAAACATCTGAAACTTTATCGAATATAAACCTCATAATAACCCTGTTACTAGGTAGGGGTAGGTAGCATTATTATCATCCCCATCTTACAGATGAGGAAATTGAGTCACACGTGATCAGTCACATAGCTAGTAAAGGAACCAGTTGGGATCTGAACTTGTGTGGTCTGAATCTACAGGCTCTTCTCTTAGCCTCTCTCCTGCCAGTGCTGATGGTGTTAGACTTGCTTGGAAACAGTTCGCGTTTTCGAATTGTAGAAGGGTGGATTCAGAAGGATTGAATGATCACTTTTCAGTCTATCTGAGAATACCAGATTGGTCAGGCTATGGCTCATTGATTCCCTTGATAAAGGGTAGCATTTATAAAAGGCCAGAGAAGAGCCTTGGGACACATTTAATGGATGTGGTCAGCAGGGAGAGAGGGTGACGGGTGTAGGATGAGAAGGCCTCGGGTCTCTCTCGGGCAGCCTTTTGCAAGATTTAAGCCTTAATGCCCTAAGGTACCTGTTGTATGTGATGAATTAACTTCTCTCCTAGACATCTAAAATGGTCCTGCATAAGTGCTATCCTTGGGAGAATTGAGCAAATAATTACTCAAATAATTTCTGTGTTCTATGGTTCAAATGCAGATCCCCAGTTGACAAAAGGCTGCCTGGTGATCCATGCGTTTCATTTTCCTGGGATCGTTTCAAAGCTTCAGCATCACCAGTTAGATAAGAAACAAACTTTTGTTTTCAATATTTTCACCAAGTGATTCCAGAAGTTAACATACTGTTTTGTTTTGTTTCTTTTATCAAGATGAATAAACTCTCCTCGCAGTCTTGGTCAGTTTTGTCCAGTTATTGCTGTCCTGTGACATTATTTTAGGCTAGCAACTTTTTTTAAAATTTTACTTAAAGATGTGAGTTTTTTATGGTATTAGAAATTCAGGTTGAAGCATAGTGATTAGTAAAGAACTTGAAAGTGTTTATATTTGATAAGTGACATGGTGACAGTTACTCTAAATGAGAAAGAAAGGATGAATTATATTTTGCCACCAATGCAGAGTTCCAAAGGTCATAAAATAACATACCACAATCAGGAAGGTTTAAAAATGTTAATCATCAGATACTTATTAGAGAGAGTTTGAAAATAAAGTAAAAAATGGTCTGTGCCAAATTATGTGGCCGGACTAAATGGGTTTAGTGGCACTTACGTTACTATAATCACAGTTCATATTATTTTCAAATTCATGCGAAGGGGTTTGTCTCTCTTTGAACATTTGGAATTATGGTCTTACTCATTAAATATCTTAAAGGTTGATTGGAATTGTTGACTGCTTTAACCAGTAGTCAAAGCAACCTTTTATATATATAAAAAAAGA
The DNA here is from genome assembly GCF_002837175.3 of Physeter macrocephalus. Taxonomy (NCBI): domain Eukaryota; kingdom Metazoa; phylum Chordata; class Mammalia; order Artiodactyla; family Physeteridae; genus Physeter; species Physeter macrocephalus. The sequence goes on from NC_041229.1 coordinate 74,719,484, forward strand.
GAACCTTTCATGTGTAATTATTTTTTAAAAAACCTTCCGTAGCATTTTTATTTATTTTATTTTTTTGAATTCAAGAATTTATTTTTAATGATCATAACCTATAGAAATCAGGAGAACGGTAATGATGTTTTAAAATACACAGAATTTGAAGCAGTTTGCTGAAGCTTGTTGACACATGACACAAAGACAGGGGTTTTAAATGTTTTCAGATAGCCACCAAAGAGATATTACTGCATGCAGATTTTTAACTTGTATTTACAAACATTTCATGTCCAAAGCATTGCAAAATGAGAGTCTTGATTTTTCCCATGTACCAAAAACACATTCACCTTAGATTTCACTGACAAATGTAGTGTTTTTAATATTGCTTTTTAAAATAAAAGCAAATATATACTCAAGATATAAAATTTGGACTATACAGAAAGGAAGGAAATATAAGGAAGTAAAATAAAATCACTCCAGAATCTCACCGCCTAGAGATAATCTCTTTTAACAGTTTAATTTTTTGACAGCAAGAGTGAAATTGATCTCATCGTCTTAGTTGAGATTCTCCTAGAAGCAGACCCTGAGCTCAGGATTTTAGTACAAGTGATTTATTAAGATACTGCTCGTCGGAGGAAGCGGTAAGGGTGTGCGGATGCAGGCTTGGGCAGGGCAGGCAGCTCAGCAAGGGTGCAATTTTAGGTGAAAGGTCAGAGGTACCCTGATTCACCTGGGGTTCTGAACGTACCCCAGCTATCGTCTCCCTTTGAAGTAAAGAACCTCCCATGCTTGTCAGTCACTGGCTCTGGGTCATGGGGCTGGGGGTTGTGGAACTTGTAGGTAACTTCTGGCTCCCTGCAAAGTGCCCAAAGGGACCCTCTGAGGGTTGAAAGATGAGCCATTAGCAGAAAGGCATTTGAAGTTGGGGGATGGGCACAGTGAACTGATAAAAGGGATCCAACAGAGTTCACCATTCATGTTTACGCAAGGAGGCAGTAGATAATGAATAAATACATTAATATTGAAGGATAGAAGTCGAGACAGCAATGGTAAGTAAATAAGCATTGTGTTTTCCTTTGCATTCAGCTTATGCTGCTGCTGGTGAGGTTATTAACATCCATTGGTTTGTAATAATCAGTTTGATTCCCTGTTGCAAAAGCTGAGGTACAACTGATAGGAATACTGCCCTTAGACTGGTGCTAGCTCTTGAGGCCAGGTGCCATCAGTGTGGCCTGGATTGAGGGGTGAGAGTGGAATGTAGCTGAAACGGGGACGGTGGGTGAATAGCAGGATCAGTTCTCAGCATCTTAGGGCCAGTTTTAAGATAGGAAAAAAGCAAGAGATCTAGATGCCTTGGGACAGATCAAGAAATGAAGAGCAAAAGGGAACAAAAGACACCACAAGGAATGCCTTGGCTGAAATTTATGAGAAAGGAGAGGAAACCATGGTGCCGGTAATCCAGATGATGAGAAGTTAGAAATTAAATTACATTTGACATTTAAAGTTATGTTTATGTTCATATTTACGAATGGATGTGCCTGATATAATGGGAGTTCTGCCAAACCAGGGAACCCTGGAATGACAGCATATCTTGGAGATGGAAAACTCAGAATCTCTCCCATGCTTCCTGGTGGCCCAGCTCCATCCTATTCTCCCACCTGTGTTGAGAATTACCTTTTGGACTTAAATGAGCTTGCTTCTTGGTTGACTTAACCATGCTATTAAGAATGGGAGAAATAAACTTTTAGATAAACTTTATCTAAATGTTTAGATAAACTTTATCTAAACGTTTAGATAAAATAAGGGACTCTCAAACCCTTTTTTATAGTAACTATTGAGCTGATTTTAAAAATTCAGAGTGAAACTAAATATAGATACTAGTGATGTGAACAAAGAGGATCTTTGGTGAAGTGAGGTCCTAAAGATTCACCTGCTGAATATTTAAAATTTTATTGTAAGTGATTTTATTTATTTCTAGGGAAAATCTAGTGCTCATCTAACTGACCCACTTTCAGTTCATCGTACCTGTATACCTTGGTCCTTGCTGTCCCTCTGCCAGGAAAGTCTCTTCTTCCTTATCTTATTCCGTTATTTAGTTCCTTCAAATGTGGCGTTTTCTTCATAATTTCTCCCCACTTGGGCAGAATTAATTATTCTCCTATGATGTGTTACCATAGCATAATTAGAGCACATTTTTTAGGACTTACTGTATTGTATTATGGTTTCTAGTTTAAGAGTTTTTTTTTTCTCCCTCCATCCAAAATGTGAGTTCACCAAGGGCAAGGAAGATGTCTTATTTATCTTTGGGTTCACAGTGCTTGTGATCCAGGGCAGTGCCACAACTGTCTCATAAAAGCTCATGAGAGCTCATTGTACATAACTTCCCAACTCTGTGGTCAGTGATATCATGTTGGTAGCTCACAATGTCTGGTTATTGACACCGCAGAAATCAGCAAATGCTAACTTGAGGGTTCCCCCATCCAATAGTCAATTGTTAAAAATTTACCAGCTCTACACTGTCGGTGACATTCTGCTATATAGAAGATACTCAAAACCCATTTGTTAAAACAAAAAACAAAAATGAAAAAAAAAAAACCCCAATTGTTGACATTGAGGCTCTCTGATATAGAAAGGGAAATTGGCCTTCTCTCTTCCAGGAATCTCATCAGTTTAATTTGCGACTTTTTCATTATCATGGGATTCCTGGGAGTACTGTTAATTATTGTAGGTTGTTATCACCGCAGGCTGTTAACGATGAGCATTTATGTTTGGATCAGCAACTAAAAATATGAACATTTTTTTGTTTCCTGATTATTTGGCTTGCAGGGTGGAGTTTTAGTAAAAATTACTGAAGCTTGCCCTCCTTTGAACTGCTCAGAGAAGGATCACATTCTCCCAGAGAATCAGTGCTGCAGTGTCTGCAGAGGTAAGAGGGCTTGGCGATGGGGCTTTGGGTGGGGATGGAGGGCAGAGATTGAAGGTTTAATGACTAGTGTGATGACAATAACAATTGTCCAAAACTCTGCTACTTAGATATGTGTATATGCTATTTACCGTCCTCAGTTGTAGTCTTATCAGTTGTAAAACGGGGATAATAATCCTATCTACTTCATAAGACTGCTGTAAGGATTAAATGGGATAATGCATAAGCACCTAGCATCATGCCTGCCATGTGATAAATATGCAGTGAGCGATGGTTCCTATAATAATGATAGTTCCTGCATCATTGTTGCATTTTTTTTTCTCATGAGTGGGATTGGGAAACATTCTTATCAGCTCTTTCCATGGGCCAATTCCCCTAACTGCCAGAGGATGACATACACTGAATCCTTACTCATAGATTTATATACAGCTTTTTTACTTCCTGCAAGGAAAAAAGCTTCAAGTAAGTAACACTTAACTGCTAATTAATGCTCTAGCAGAAATTATTTTGCTTCCTATTCCTGAAATTCCCCTCTTTTCCAAATTTATTCTTATTTCTTCAAATCCTCTGGATCAAATATCACTTCCTCTCTGAAACTTCTCACCTAGGCAGAATTAAATAGATTAGGAGAATCTAAAATTGATTTAAAATCTTACAAAAAAAAATCCAGTTAAACTCATTGCTATTATTTTAAACCTCTACCCACCATACAGTCTTCTCCACATTCTCACATATCCAGTGAGTTAGATTCTTTTTGGTTTACCTTGAAAGCTTCTAGAGTTAAGAAGCCAGGAGCATAACAGTTTAGCTCAGGTTATATCCTATCTTACTTTTTTCTGTCTTTTCTCTAACACTAGCGTTGGCAGATATTTTCTGTAAAGGGCCGCAAAGTAGATATTCTAGGCTTTCGGGGACCAGAAGGTTTCCATTGCAACTACTCACCTCTGCTGTTGTATTGCCAAAGTGGCAGAGATGATAGGTAAATAAATTAGTGGCTGTGTTTCATTAAAATTTCATTTTGAGAACCAGGTGGCAGTTCGTAATTCGCTGACCCCTCCTCTAGTACCTTCTGATATATAAAATATATATTTGATCATGGCATGTTTTCAGCTTGGGCTGAGATTTCTCTTTGTGGTTAGTCTAAGAGAGCTGTGTTTTGGTAAAAATTTCCAGGAAAACTTAGTACCTGGATAGCCATGAATGGCTGTTAGAATTCGTGGTATTCTGTCAGAGTATCTCCCCTGATTTATCTGCTTTCATGGCTACAAGTGTATTTGCAGCTCAGATGCTTTAGAAAGACTAAAGATTGACTGGAATTTCAGAGGGATGCATTTATTGGTAACTGATAGGGTTGTTAGGTAGGTCTTATAATTTAATGCAAAATCCATCACTTGATATTTGTTAAGGTGCCAATTGGGACTCAGTGTATGTAAATCCTTTCTGATTTATGGCTTCATTCGAGCAGGATCATTGATTATCCCACAGAAATTCAAGAAGATTTTCATTGCTCTGACCCAGTTTACAACAGACTGGGTACCACAGCTTCTGCTAGCACTTCTCGGAGATGCAGAAACTTTTTTTTTTTTTTTTTTTTTAACCAATGAAGATGCTCCGAGATGTGACATCTCATTGAAAAGTTGACTCATTTAAAGCTCCTGTTGCTAGCGACCTGGTGGCTTTTACCAAAGCTAAGTCAGCTTTGAGGGAAAAGTGGGAGGCAGGAATAGGGCTTCATAGATGCGATTATAGCCAGGGCCAATCTGTACAGTTGAGGATTTTCTTCTTCCTCCCACCTGCTTCCTCCTCAGCCGGGAAACTACCAGCTCTTTTATTTAGCAGCTGATGGTTTTTCTTGGAGGCGTGTGTGAGTGAGGGAGTTATTTATGTCCCTTGACAAGTCTGTGTTTTAACAGGAACCAACATATGTCTTTAGAAGAGATAGGGGAAAGGTGGGGAGGCTCTTTTCCTGGGAAGCGGGTTGAATGAAACCATTTGGGTATATGGATTCTCTTAGGTTTCTCCTATTTATTCCTATCTCAGAATTCAGACCCTAGAATGAAAAAAGCATTATTTTTGACTGAAGCCCTTGTCAGCACCGTTTACTGTCATTACCTCCTTTCCTGTTGACCCGTAGCAGAGAGGAGCCCAGAACATTCAGCCCACTTGTCCACATACTGGGACTTGCTCTGCACATTGGACCGTCAGAAAATGAAAAGGATATTTGTCTGGGCAGTGGAGTGTTCTCTTTTTCATAACAATGGAAAATTTATGTGATGATGAACAAGAAAATCCATCCAGATGCGCTCAAATGTCCATTGTCTTGACCTATGCTCTCCATGAATTTTGCTCTGTGTCTCTTAATTCCAATTTATTTCCCAACAGCATCCTTAAAAGTAGCCTAAGAGTTTCTCACAATATTGTGGGAGATATTTTTCCCCTTTGACTTCTATTTGTCTTTTACCTTTTCCTCTGTGCTCGTGTTTTCTGAGTGGAGTCTTGGAAGATGAGGGGGATTGGACAATTTTGATTCTAATTAGACTGGGAAAGCCCGCTGGGCCTCTTCTAAGGCACATTATTCAGTTCTCCTTCCCCCTCCTCCTTGCCCCTCTCAAAACCAGAAAGTAATGAAAAGATGAGAAACGCTCAATTTCTATGTAAACTAATTTTTATCCTGCATATGGAGGGGCTGTACCATTTGCTTTGTGGATTGAGACTGTCTCCTGATTGGCAGGCAGCGAGCGAGCAGAGAGAGGTAAGACTGATTACCTGAAATACTTATTTCAGGGATGAGCACAGCGGTGTGATTTCAGCTGTGTGGTTTCTGCCACCCTGATATTATTGATTACAGACATGGAAGTAGCTGTAGCCTCTTTCAATACCTGTACTGAAGACCCTTCAATTAGCATATTTATCATCTCTCTTTGTCTTACTGGGAGTGTCAGGCCTTTAGTCTGAGGGAAATCACCCCTCAGTATCATCGCTCAGAAATCTGAGTCAAAACCTTTCTCATGCCTGCTTGGGGATTTGAAGTTTTCCGAGGTTTATTTTCATTAGGTTTAGACTGGAATTTGAGAAAGCACAGATGGTGCTTTTTGCTTTCTGACCCCTGTTGGTTGATTAAATAGTATCCATAAAGCTCTCCAACTTGGAAAAAATAACGCTTGTTTTAATGATTACATTTTATGCGTCGATTCTTTGAATGTAAGAGAAAAGAGAGGGATGAAGGTATGTTCCTACCATATAGAGTAGTCCTGTCGTTTTCATGTCAATGACTGAATGAAATTATTTTCAGTACCAGCTGAAGGCTCTGTTTCATCTGTGAAATAGTGTTAAGACCCATTTTGCAGAGTTATAACTTGTTTCCTCAAGACCTAATGTGTTGGCTTGATTATGAAGCTAATTTTTTTTTTTTAACTGAGTCATGCCCATTTTCTGATACGGTGCTATGGTGATACAGCTCCCTCCCCCGCCCCTTGCTTCCATTCAAGGAGAGAGGTGCAGATTATAACTTTATACTGGGTTTTTCTCTTTGTGGGAATCAGACCTAAGACCTTCGAGTTACGAGTAACAGGCTCTGGCTGATTTATACTGTTCATTGTATCAGCAGAACTGATATCCAGACTCGGTGCTTGGACCCCTTGCCTCTTCAGATCTTGGGTAATGACAAATGCTGTAACTAATTTCTCTACCCTTCAGAGAAAAATGAAGGTAATCAGCTGGACAGGTAGTTATATCCACAGGGCTACTGGTGCAGCCAGGATGCTGTTAGGGACGGAACTGCAGGACAGTTAGGGAAGACACATGCAAAAAGAATCAAGATGTTAGACGTTGGCAGGGAGAAGCCACTTTGCAGTTGCTGGGGTGCAAGGTCTCAGTCACCAGCGGCACTACCCAGAACAGCCCTAATCACTGGTGCAGTTTGTTTCTGATGCCTCAGGACAGTTTGTGCTGGCAGCATGAAATTTGTTTACCCTCATCATTACCTTGAGGTAATGGCTATAGCAGGAGCCCGTCCACTTAAGCGTAAGGCCACGAGGGTGGAGAAAGGGGAGTGGGCACCGGAGTGACATCTATGCTTCTGCCTTGGAAGAAGTAGTACAAATGTGGATGTAGCCCCAGCAGAAAAAGATTGCTCATAAATTGCCAGTGCTCTCAGTTGAAGGGGGGGAAAAAAAGCCAACTTGACTGTGTATTCTCAGGATCGCTCCAGGAAAACACACCAATCATTTGGCTCATCCCAGAATTCTGGCTACACTCCTTAGGGTTTTATTCGCTTCATGATTGGCTCTAATTTTATCTTCGGTGTCGCCAGTGACTTTGGAGGGTTTGGCTGCACGTTTAAGATTTTCAGTGTTGAGGAAAAAGTTCTTTCCGACATCTGTTCCCAGTGTGTTTATCTGTAATTTTAATTCATGCCCACTTGCCTTGTCATCTGGCCTGGGCTGAAATTAGTTGAGATTATTTGTACTACTTAAGATTTTATGCCCTTCAGTTAAATCCTCCCAACGAGTCTTGGTGTGGCATGATTTTCTTTCTTTCTAGTCCTCATGATCATCTTAGATGAATTTGTAATTGAAATGGTTTTAGAGGATTTCAGTGTATTTGAGATGAAAAGAGACCTGTAAAAGAGGCACTTAATCGGAAGGTAAACTAGTGCCTATATAGAGGAACGCATAGTGTATAGATGGGTCAGGTCCACTGCATATTGATAGACGGAATCTGATAAAAATACCTGCAGCCGTGGGCCACAGTGAGCACTGGAATGACAGCGCTATGTGCTCAACTGTTGAGGTTGGGAACAGAGGGCATTTGGAGAAGAGTTCAGTCTCAGGGAGCCCTTGAATTCTATGTTCCTGAAAGTGAGACAATGGATCCAGGCCCAGGGAGCCTTGGGAAGGAGGCACATTGCCCCAGAGAGAAGACCTGAAACTAAGACCAGGCTGCCTTGGACTGGAAGACCCCTAAGTGTTGACTATTGTAGAAAAACCAATTGCTTTCTAAGAAAGAACCTGTGAGAATCCAGAGCTCTGTCTCTAGTAGGCCCATCCTGATGTTACAACCCTCTGTCCACAGGAGCTAAAGGAATGTCCTCAGCCCTCCAGGGCCCAGGCTTCTGTGGTATGTATGTTGGTTGTGGAGTACATTAGGGCATCCTGTTCCCATAAAGGATCTTTGGGCCGTATCCCTCCTATAGGGCCAGTCCATGGGTGGAGCTGTCTCCATACCAACTAGGCACATGGAATTTATTGTACTCAGTTTACCTTTACTCCTTGTGACTTTCAAGCTTGGGCAAGCAGCAATGATATGAGGAGTATTGGCTTTCTAGGATTTGAGTTAGTGTAGAGAAATCTGAGGTGCATTTTCAGATTGTCATTTCAAAGGCAACCTGCTTGACCTCTGGGGGATGCATTAGGGGCAGGAGATTGAGGACACGCAGTGGTGCTCTATGTGGAATCAAACTTTATCTTAGAGAAACTAACTCCTGCCCAAGGGCAGTGACCTTGCTGTGGAAAAAGTCACAGTAGTAAACCGTAAAGATGCTTATCCATCGTTGGATGGAGAAACCAGAGATGAAGCAGAATGGGTGGATGGTTTGCTGTAATTATAAAAAGGTACAGAGTGGGATCTGGAGAGTGGCAGTGTGAGGGCTTCATTACGATGGGCAGGGTTTATTATATGCAGATTAGGCCAATGGATTTAAAGAAAGCAAAGAGTTTTACAAGTGTTATTGATCTTTCACTGGCAATAGAACTCTAGATTCAGGACCACGAAGGGGAGTCCAAATTTTAGACCGCTCCCAATGAGAGGAGAAAATATGACCCCAACACTTAACGTTTCTTCTTTAGTTTCCTTGATCATGACGTGGACACATTGATACCTAGTGTTAGGACCCTTCTCTGTGATACATTCCAGAAGTACCTTGCTCCTCTCCATCACAATATTTCCTGTAACCCAACACTCAAGGGTAGCCATCCCTGCTAGAGTGTTAGATGAATGAGGGCATGTTTATGATGTTTGTGGCATTTTTGTTATATCCCTATTGTCTAGCACAGTGGCTGGGCACACAGCAGGGACTTTGTATTTGTCAAATGAATGAATGGTACCTCTGCCAGGAACTAAAATTAAGGAGGTGGTTGGAATAAAACCTGGAATTCCATTTCAGCAGATTGTGTGTCTTCCTCTGAGCATCTGCTCGTTTCCACCACTCAAGTGTAAATAAGCTCCAAGTGGGTCTTACTCATCTTGGTATCTCATCCATGGATGGTGTTCTGTTGTGTGATGTTATTTTTCTTCTGACTTTGAGTCCCCAAGCAGCAAGTAATAATGGACTGTGTCCTGGGGAAAGAAATAAAGGTTTTTCCTTTGGAAAGATTCAAGGCATATCAGGGACTAGAAATTGCTAATGACTGATGGAGTACTGGTCTCTTCAGGCCAGGGTTGGCGTTCCTTGAATGTCCCTTAATGATTAAAATTGTGGCTGGGAGATCGTGTAGAGTGGTGGAGAGACACTGGGTATTAGAATCATATTTGGGTTTATATTTCTCTTTCACCCATCGCCTGCTAGCTACGTGACCACAAGGAAGGTAATTAACATCTTTGAGCCTTGGTTTATTCATCTTTAAAACACTCTTAATTCTAGTTTTGGACGATTTAGGATTTAGTCATTAGCTCTACAAATATTGGAGTGTTTATAATGTGTTGGTTTTTGCCTTAGGCACAAGGGAAACAAACTCACAGGGTCCTTTCCCTTGAAGAAGTGAACTTCTCATGTGAAGACAGACATTCAACAAATAAACACAGAAATTAACATGTAATTAGTAATAGTGATACCTGCTATAAACAAGAAGAATAGGGTGGTATGGGAGAGAGTAATGGGATTTTCTTTAGACCTGAGGGACAAGAAAGCCTTCTCTGAATAGATTATATTTAAGCTGGGACTTGACGACTGAGTAGAAATTATTCTGTCAGGGATGTTTCATAATGTTCTGAGTTGGTGGGACAAGTTTGCAAAGATCCTGAATCAGGAAAGAGACTGGAGTACTAGAGGAATTAAAACAAAGGCTGATACAATTGGAGTGAAATGACAGAGGGAGAGGAGAGCCTTGTTTGTTGTTTCAAATCAAAGTTAAGGATTTTGTATTTTTTCTTAAGTAAAATGGGAAGCCCTCACAAGATTTTTAAGAGGGATTGTGACATGACCCCATCTGTTTTATTTATTTATTTATTTATTTATTTATTTAGGCTGTGCTGGGTCTTAGTTGCGGCATGAGGGCTTCTTAGTTGAGGCATGTCGACTCAGTTGCAGCATGTGGACTCTTAGTTGTGGCATGCGGGACCTAGTTCCCTGACCAGAGATTGAACCCAGGCCCCCTGCATTGGGAGCATGGAGTCTTACCCACTGGTCCACCAGGGAAGTCCCCCAATCTATGTTTTAAAAGGATTTGTTTGTGAGAAAAATGGGTTAGGGACAGGCAAAAAGGGGAACAGGAAGGCAAATAAGGTGCTATCCATTTGAGAGATGATAGTTTGGAGTAGGATGAGTTTTTCTTCTTGCAGTGGAGTGGGGGAGAAAGAGATAGATTCCAGAGATATTCATGAAATAAAATTAACAGAACTTGGCAAGGGCCAGTATTTGAGGAGAGAGGACATTCGAGGAGAGAGGACAAAGATGACTCCAGAAAAAAAAAAAGAAAGAAAGAAAAATGATTTAAGTGGATACAGGTCCTGCAGATGGTTATGGAGAACTTGGAGAGCATGGATTTTGGAATTAAGATCAAGAGTTCAGTTTCAGATGGATGAGCTGCGAGACAACTGTGAGGACATACAAAAGAAATGTCAAGTGGGCTATGGCTATAGTGACATAAAATACAATATGTAAAGTGGGACATGCAAGACAGTGTTATTGCTTTTAGAGGGCCATGTGAGCCTTTATTATTGCTTCTAGAGAAGCGTGGATGTTCTCAGCCAGAGGCCAGAAGAGATTGAGCACAAGAATTGGCCTAGTCTCAATTTTTCTTAAGAACAGATTGGCAGAGCCTGCAGTTGGGTCCTAAATGGGCCTATTTAAAAAAATTTTATAGGGCATAGCAGGAGTTGATATCCCCAAACATCATCAGAGAATGATCATTAGTAGTTGTTTATGCCCCAAAGTATTTAAATCATAGAATAATAATTTTCTTAGTGGTCTTAACAAGAACTTGAGTCAAATCATAACTCTCCCACTTCCTGGATGTGTTAACCTTGGATAAGCTAGTCCCAACCACATTTTCCTAGTCTGTGAAGTGAGGATAATAGTAATCTTTAGGGTTGCTGTGAGGGTTTCCGTTACTTACCAAGCTGAGGTGTGTAACATGCTTAGCTCTGTGCCTGGCAAGTTAGAAAAACTCAATAAATAACAGCTTTTATAATAAAAGTGTTCTCTGTATTTGGACCAGTACTATTTAAATGATGTCACTGTGTGCTTCTAATTATAGGACAATAATTCCACAGACTCTAGAGCTACTTATTAAAAATATTCAAGTAAAATAACGTGAATATTGAGTAGGTGTGTGCACATGTGCGTGTGTATTCTACAATCTGGTCACAGCTTCTGATTCTGGGAAAAAAAGACAGTGATTTAAGAAAGAGGGTGACATTGAAGATTCTCATGTATCAGTCTGTGTTGATAACCAGATGCTGAAGAAAAAAATTGTACCAAGAGCTAGCTAGAGGACTTGAGAAAAAGACTATAGGTAGCAACTCAAGACAAATATCTGGAAGGGAAGGATCTGTATCTTAAACGCTGTGCTATTCAGACTCATCAGGTAAGAAAGACAAAACCTTTAGAAGGATTTTGAAATGTGGAAAGTTAATTGAGGATTTATGACTTAGCAGCCAACTATGCTGGGGTGGGTTTTGAAGAATGAAGATGACCAGCTGGGGTGATGAAAGTGTACTAAAACTGAATTGTGGTGATTGCTGTATGACTGTAAATTTACTAAAAATCATCAAACTTTGTCTTTACGATAGGTGAATTTTATGGTATGTAAATTATACTTCAGTAAAAATGTCTAAAGAAAGAAAAATGGCTACTAGCAAACCAGTCACATTAGCCTTCTAGTGGCTTAAGAGGGGACATTAAATGCCAATGTAGATTCATTCATATCTTTTTTCACTCATTAATTTAACTACCCATATTTCTGCCTGTCCATTTTTCCATCCATCTATAAGCCATCCATCCATACATACAGCTATCCTTGTGTGGGAAACTCTTGGTTGAAAGAAAAGAGTCAGACATAGACCTGACTTAAAGAAGTTGGAGTGATTAGAGTTAGGATTTTTAAAGAATATTTGGAATTGGCCAGCAGAATATATGTGTATGTATGTATGTATGTATTGGGTTGGCCAAAACGTTCATTCGGGTTTTTCCTTAACATCTTACAAAACATCTTCTTATATATCTTACAAAACATCTTCTTATATATCTTACAAAACATCTTCTTATATATATATATATATATATATATATATATATATATATATATGGCTCTGTGTACTTTCACAAGTGCATTAACTTCTCTGAGCTTCAATTGCTACATCTGTGAAATAGGGATAATAATTCCAGTTTCATAGGGTCGTTAACAGAATTAAATGGGATAATGCATCTGAAACACTTCACTGAGTACCTAGTATATATTACATGCTCAGTAACTGTTAATCATTATTATTACAACTGTGCCAGATTATTTGAGGTTCTTTAAACTTACCCTTTTTCCTCAAGGGTTGGAGTTCCATTCCTTCCACTAGGATCTGTGTCTTGCCCCTTTTCAAGTTTCTACCTGAGATGAATCAAAGGTCAAGTTTTGCGTCATCTAGAAGGGATTTCTTCTTCTCTGACACACTATGATAATTTGTACTGCTCACATCTTACTTAACTACCCCCGTATTTAGCTTAGGTCCCCTTAGAGTTTCTAATTTTCTTGTGGTCAGAGAATGTCTCAAACATTTTGACATTGCCCGCAGGAGCTTGATAGTGCTGCAGTCCACAGAGTAGGTGCACCATACAAATTCAGTGGATGATTATTCACTCATGCATAAAGGCAAGCAGGCACTGAATAAATATTGCTTGAATGAAGGCCTGCATTAATTAAAAAAACAAACAAACCATGTGTTTTTGGCACAATGGTGAGGCCCAACCAAAGTGGATTTGTCCATAAACTTGGTTTGTCTCACAGGGGCCCTTCATTGTCCTTGAAATACAATTGACCCAACTCTCTGCATTGTGAATTGATATGGCACATGCTTGATAGAGAGATATGCATTGGAAAATCAACAGTGTTTGAGGGGCTTTATTCCGGCCTGTCAAATGCATGTGGAAGGAGAAAGACAGTTGCAGTCTTGGGAAAGAAAAAAAAACATAGCCATGTAACAAAGGATGCACATATGACATTGAGTCAAGCATTATAATGAAAGAAAATGTGATAACTTAATTATTGATCAATTCTGACGTGGGGAGGGAAGGCCAGGCACTTCCTCTGGCAAAGAAAGCTATGATGCCTAAATATTGTCCCTTTTGGGGCTTCCCTGGTGGCGCAGTGGTTGGGAGTCCGCCTGCCGATGCAGGGGACACAGGTTCGTG
>NC_041229.1:74733167-74740310 GCF_002837175.3 Physeter macrocephalus
CAGTGAGAGGCCTGCGTACCGCAAAAAAAAAAAAAAAAAAAAAAAAAAAAAAAATTGTCCCTTTGCTAGCAAAAACATCACGTACTTTTAATGGTTATTATAAGCTTTTCAAGGCCTTGTAGAAGTGTTCTTGACTGACACAGGTTTCACATTTCCAACAAATTCTTCCTCTGATTTTGATTGGGGCAATCTCCAGTTAACAGGTCAGATAGTGAGGCTGGATGTGATAGCACGTTCCCCTAAGCCTGTGGATCTACTCTCTAATGTCACAAGGAGCATCTACATCTTTCACTTTTTTTTTTTTTTTTTTTGCTAGGTTTGCTCTGTGAGAGGGTACAGGAAAAGTACATGGGGCTTGGAGCTTACCAGACTTAATTTAGAATCTTAGCATCTCCACTTAACTAGCTAGATATTAATGAGTTTGGGCTTTTCTTATCTTGAAGCTGAGGATAACAGGGTTATCAACTTATTGAACTTCTATCGTTGTCGTTGTCAATATTATCATTATCATTATCATTCTCATCACAGTGGCTAACATTTAGTGACCACCTAGTATGTATCAAGAATTGCTCTAAGTGCTTTATATGGATTAGCGCATTTAACTCTTTCCACACATATTAATAAGGTGTATTATTATCCCCATTTAAAACATCTAGTGTAATGCCAGACATATTATAAGTACATGAATGTTATTATTTAATAAGAGTTGTTATCTTTTAGACTAAGTATGGTCTAAAGAGTGTTGGTTTAAAATTCTGTTTCAAAGGACAAACATTCTAGAATGTTATCACCAAAAGGAATTAAACTTGGAGTTGATATAGTTCAGTGTTTTCTATATTTTTTAAAGCCAGAAACTGTTGTTCACATGATCACTATATTCTATTTGAATCTGGGGTGGGGGACTTGAGCCCTATCCGACAACTCATCTGTGCCCAGGATTCTGAGGAACAGTGTGAAAATCACTGATGTTGTCCTTTCCCGGTATATGTACCTAGACAGGCAAAGTGGTTTATTTTGTTTATTGCTATAGACCCTGAATTATAAATTAGATCTCCTTTCCAAGAACAATTGTTTTTTATGAGACTGCAATATGTGATATAACAGTATAATTATTATTTGCTAAAATGTACTGAGTTAAAGATGATAAAGCACCTTCATATACCTTGTTATAGTTGAACTTCACAATTCCTGTGGTGGGCATAACCTATTACTTCTTGTTCACCTAAAAATGCTGCGTAACGTATAAATTTTGGGGGGGGGGTCGGGAGGAAATTGGTGCAGCTGGTAATAGAGGTAGGAGAAAAAAATATCAGAGACCAGAAATATTGGAAAACGGTGATTCTGTTGAGATAAGTTTACACACTGGAGTTGGCATTTGCCCAGAGGGTAGAATGGTAGAATCTGGCTTCTAATGGACACTGTTTAAGTAGACAGGAGACAAAGCCTGGGGCTGGTGTGAGATGCATAAATCAAGAACCTTGAAGGGTAAATCCTCAGTGGGTGACTAGGAAAAATCCACTCTGCAAGAGAAGACTTGCCTATCAGTCTCGACTCTAGATGTATGGCAGAGTATGGCAGAGAAAAGTTTGCATTCCTGAAAGCTTAGGGCCTAAATGTATTCTACCTGTGTGGCTCAATCCTTATGCCTCAAGGCAAAATGTAATTTAAAGTGATTGTGGGTTGATAGTTCCCTCAGGCACCTGACAAAGCAAACACAGATGCTCTCTGAAGAAATACAATTTTACAGCCCAAACCTCAAATAATTTCCACAGATTAAATCCTAAAAAATATGAGCTCACAAATAAAAGACTCACTCAAAACACAAGAAAATAAGTCCTCATGCATGATACTCAGCAAAACAACAAACTGTAAAATCAGATGTTGATTTTACTTTAGTAAAGTCGGAAGACTGAAGATAGTGGAGTTATCTGTATAAAATACATCTAATATGTTTTTTAAAAAGGAAATTAAAAGATGAAAGAATAAAAGACCACAAATTTGATCAAGGAGACTGAAAAAGAAAGAAATTGAATTCTAGAATATAAAAATGTAAGTAAAATAAAAATGATATGGATGACTGAAACAGAACATGACACTACTCGAGAGAATTAATAAAGCAAAAGATACATCCAAAGTTAAACAGAATTCAGCATAGAAAAAAGCAAGGGGAATATTAAAGCAAGTCCAAGAAACATGGAGGAGAGCTTGAGAAAGAAGGAATAATATTTATCTAATTAGAATTCCAAAAAGAGAGAATAGATAAAATGGTAAAAAGAGAATGTTTGAAGAGAGAATACCTGATAATTTTGCAAATTGATAAAAGATTTAATCTTTAGATTCAAGAATACCAAGGAATCCTAGGAAGAATAAATAAAAAATTCACACCTAAATACCTTAAAGTTAATGAATACAAACAAACAAACCCCCTTCCCCATCAACCAACCAACCAAATAAAATAGATCTTAAAAGCCACAGAGAAAGTGTTTGTCACATACTAAGAAATGACTATTAGGTTAACAACTGACTTCTCAACAGTGATACTAGAAGCCAGAAAAGAATGGAATATCTTGAAAATGTTGAGGCAAAATAACTCTATACCCAAAAAAGCTATTTTTCAATTAGGAGGGTGGTCAAAGGACATATTTAGATAAATTGAAATTGAGCACAGTTACTATCAAAATATCTTCATTAAAGGAACTTATAAAGGATACATTAAGAAAAATAACTATCCTAGAAGGAATGTCTGAGATTCAAGAAGACTCTTGGCAAAGAAATGTTAAACATGTGGTTAAAAAAGTATGCCTCAGGAAGCAAGTTCAAGAACATTTCTTGCAGCATTGTTTGTAATTCAAAACCTGCAAATAACTCAAATGTCAATGTGTAGTATAATGGATAAATTTTGGAATATTCATGCTATGGAATATTATACACCATTGACAAATAAATGAAAGATAGCTATAGGCATTAACATGGATGAATAGAAAAAAACACCATGGAAGATATTACAGTATGATTTCACACGTGAAGTTCAAAATGGGCAAAACTAAATAATCTATAATTTAGAAATACATACCTATGTATGGTAAAACTATAAAAATATGTAAGGGAGTGATTAACACAAAAATTAAGAGAGTTGTCTGATGGCTGGGAGGAGGATTCATTGGGGACCTGTAATAAAGGGGTACTGATAATATTGTATTCATTTTATTTATATATTCATATATATTCATTTTATATATCTCTTACGTATCATAAATTTTGCAATTAAACAATTATAGAAAGACAAGTCATATAAGAAGGCAGGAGAAAGAAGATTCAGGATCAACATGGATAAAAGCCTTCAAGAAGGAACAACTTTAGCAAGTTTGTATATTAGGGGGAAAAAAATGTGAAGCATGGAATGGTCCAAAGTTTCCTAGTCCTACTCTTCTACCCCCTTGCCAGCTTACCTTTGCATATTGCCAAGGTGTGTTGTCATGTATGCTGACATATAATAAAAATGTCTTATGCTTTATTATTTGGAAGTCTTTTATTCTTTTCTTTCCTGATGTAAAATTTTATTTGCTACTTCTAGGTCATAACTTTTGTGCTGAAGGACCTAAATGTGGTGAAAACTCAGAGTGCAAAAACTGGAATACCAAAGCTACTTGTGAGTGTAAGAATGGTTACATCTCTGTCCAGGGAGATTCTGCCTACTGTGAAGGTAAGTGAGCTATTTAATAAAGTCAACTTGTGAGAAATGTATTCCTGGTAGACATGGTTGAAAAATGAAAGCCTTCACTTGGTTCTGGTCCTATGGGATCCTATAAAAAATTATACCAACAATCTAGGATATTCTCTTCTTCTGACTTATCCAGGCTGCTTAGTAGCATGTAAAAGCAAGACCTTTCAATCACCAACAAAACCATAAACACCTCATTTTATGTTGTCTTATTTGGGTAGGTTGTCTTCTTCAATTTCAGTTAAATGTTACATGGTGGATCCTCTTTTTGAATGGATGCTTTGATACTAGCTTATACCCAATTGCCATCATCTTCACCTGCCAAGGGAAGAGTTTTTTTTCAGTTGTGTTTCCTAATGACTGATTCATGTGTTGCTAATTCCCAAACTCTACTAAAAGTCCCAGTGACAGATGGACTCATAACTTTGGCACATGGATTGGTATAGTAGGTTGGTGGCCTCAAGCATCAGTGACCCCCTTTTCTACTTTACAGAGCAGAGCAACTCCTCTGTCTTATGTGAACCCCTCTTTCCATGCTCAGCACGCTGGGGGCAAGCATTGCGTACTCCTTTTCCTTTAATATACCAGAGGATCAGGGATTAGTTCTGACCCTGGATTTACATGTACAGTGCCCTAAAATCTGAGCCCATCCATTTCTCCAGTGCTCACTGGCTCTCTCCCATCAGTTTAGAGAAATTCTTATAGGCAAAGTGATGGCTAGGCTGTTTTTCCATCCTGGTCAGACCCAATTATTCCTGTCATCTTTACTAATATATTGAACCTTGGTGTTCTGTTAATTAGGAAGGTAGATGTCTTGACTGGAATAAATGCTGCAAAATCTTGGTCCCTCTCCTCCTACTGATTTGGTTCTCAAGTGGGTCAGGTATCGTCAAGTTAAAGACAGTTGATGACAATAATGGTAAATTCCTTTCCAGTCTTCTGTTTTATGTTGTTGACCCCTGCTTAACTTTTTGGCTTTGACTAAAGACCTCTTCAGTTGTTAAGGAAATGTTTCTAATTACAGTTAGTGTTCAGAACCTGGTAGGAAGCCTCTGTTTTTCATTTCTTCTGGAAGACTTTCTTTATTACTGCTTTGGTTCTCATTAGCAATATAAGTCTAACTAATAGTTAACCCCCGACACACACACTTTTTTCTACACTTTTTTTCCTTTTGCTTACCTGTATAGATTTGAACTTGATTTGGGAGACATGCCACTTGGGAGGATAAAGTTGCCCTTTAGTTATGAACCTTTTCATCTATCCATTAACATCATGTTACTTATTTGTCAATTTTGAGGAAGAGGACTATTAATTTCAATACTTTACAGTAACATTTATTTTTTATATCTTACCTTATGCTATTTTGTATTTTTGTCAGAAAATTACTATAATTTAAAAAATAAAAAATGTGAACATTTTCCTCTCCATTTATCATGAAAAAATCCCACAAGCCAGGTAATGGTCTAAAAAATTTGCTTTCTTACCTTCTGCTATATGTGGGGATAGACTATGAATAATTATAAAGATGATAGAAGGAAGCTCAAAATAATTTGAATCTTGATTCTACCATTGGCAGGTGTTTCAGTTGTCTGTTGGAAGCAGTACACCCACCATTCCTGGCTCCCCTTAGCTATTGAGACCTGGCAGAACCTGGGAGGAAATTGCTGGTACAAATGCTGTTTTGGGACTCTTTGATTCTCTCCTCATTTTTTGTTACATAGAATCAATTTTATGAGGTACCATTTGTGGTATTATGCCTACCCTTTGTGTGTGAGGCCTTATTTTATTGATTATGTTGAGCGATTTTAGGTCTGAATCCCTGTTTTCTTGAACATGCTTCTCAACTCGTTGTGTGCGCGGGGCCTTGGGTCAGTGTATACTGTGGTACCACCTTGAGTCATGGTAATGTCCTCAGGCTTTAGTCATTTTTCTGTGATCATGGGGACATTCCACAATTCCAGAGAGCATGTTCATAATGAGAAGGATAGCACTTAAGGAGAAATAACTAAACATTAGAGACCATTTACAGTATAAGAATAGAACTCAGGGACTAAAATAGGGGTCAAATACTAGGCATCTGGATGGGAGGCACTGAGAACCAAGTAGAGTGAATATCAACATTTAGAGCAAACGCCCTCCTCTCTTTTCATTCAGCCATCTTCAGCACACTTGGGCTTTGGGCTTATTTCCCTGTGGTTGCATGGCGGCTGCCATAGCCCCAGACATGGTGTCCTCATACCAGCATCCCAAAGAAGGAAGGAAGGGGCAGGGGTTAAAAATCTTCTCTGTGTGAGGTTCTGTGTGTGTGTGTGTGTTTTTTTTTGTGTGTGATGATCATACGGTTTTTATTCTTCAATTTGTTAATATGGTGTATGACATTGATTGATTTGCATATATTGAAGAATCGCCTGTTGTAACTTCTCCTTTTTCATTTCTAATTTTATTGATTTGAGACCTCTCCCTCTTTTTCTTGATGAGTCTGGCTAATTGATTATCAATTTTATTTATCTTCTCAAAGAACCAGCTTTTAGTTTTATTGATCTTTGCTATTGTTTTCTTTATTTCTATTTTATTTATTTCTGCTCTGATCTTTATGACTTCGTTCTTTCTGCAAATTTTGGGTTTTGTTTGTTCTTTCTCTAGTTCCCTTAGGCATAAGGGTAGATTGTTTATTTGAGATTTTTCTTGTTTCTTAAGGTAGGCTTGTATAGCTGTAAACTTCCCTGTTAGAACTGCTTTTGCTGCATCCCATAGGTTTTGGATCGTCGTGTTTTCATTGTCATTTGCCTCTGGGTAATTTTTGATTTCCTCTTTGATTTCTTCAGTGATCTCTTGGTTATTTAGTAATGTATTGTTTAGCCTCCATGTGTTTGTGTTTTTTCCATTTTTTTCCCTGTAATTCAATTCTAATCTCATAGCATTGTGGTTAGAAAAGATGCTTGATATGATTTCAATTTTCTTAAATTTACTGAGGCTTGATTTGTTCCCAAGATGTGATCTATCCTGGAGAATGTTTCGTGTGCATTTGAGAGGAAAGTGTGACCTGCTGTTTTTGGATGGAATGTCGTATAAATATCAATTAAATCTATCTGGTCTATTGTGTCATTTAAAGTTTGTGTTTCCTCATTACTTTTCTGTTTGGATGATCTGTCCATTGGCATAAATGGGGTGTTAAAGTCCCCCACTATTATTGTGTTACTGTCGATTTCCTCTTTTAAAGCTGTTAGTTGCCTTATGTATTGAGGTGCTCCTATATTGGGTGTATATATATTTATAGTTGTTATATCTTCTTCTTGGATTGATCCCTTGAGCATTATGTAGTGTCCTTCTTTGTCTCTTGTAACATTCTTTATTTTAAAGTCTATTTTATCTGATATGAGTATTGCTACTCCAGCTTTCTTTTGATTTCCATTTGCATGGAA
>NC_041229.1:74741497-74746986 GCF_002837175.3 Physeter macrocephalus
CCTTCTAGTGTATTTTTCATTTCAGTTATTGTATTGTTCATCTCTGTTTGTTTGTTCTTTAATTCTTCTAGGTGTTTGTTCTTTAATTGTTCTAGGTTTTTGTTAAACATTTCTTACATCTTCTCGATCTTTGCCTCCATTCTTTTTGCAAGGTCCTGGATCATCTTCACTATCATTATTCTGAATTCTTTTTCTGGAAGGTTGCCTATCTCCACTTCATTTAGTTGTTTTTCTGGGGTTTTATCCTGTTCCTTCATCTGGTACATAGTCCTCTGCCTTTTCATTTTTTCTACCTTTCTGTGGATGTGGTTTTCCTTCCACAGGCTGCAGAATTGAATTGTAGTTTTTCTTGCTTCTGCTGTCTGCCCTCTCAGGTTCTGTGTTTTTAAGTTTGAAGAAAGTCCTTCCTAGAAGGTCCCTTGTAACATCCTTGCCTCTCTCTCTGTGCAGAAGTCTTCTGCTTATTTTTCGGACCAGGATTACATCCTCTCCACACTGAGACCAATGAGATGACTGTCATTGGCTTGGGCTATTTGTGTCAACCCCCAGATTTGGAGTAGGGGGTTTGCCTTCCCTGAGACTAAATGATCTTTGCCCTTTGTCTGAACTAATTAGAGTTGTAGCAATAGGAGGCAGGCGTATGGGTGGTTTTGGGTGGGCAGAAAGCTGTGTATACTACATTCTTTTATGGTAAAATTCAGTTTATGGCCATGTACCCAGCTCTGTCTTCAGAATTTTCCTCTGGGATGCTTACGCCATGCCTGCCTGGGTACTAGAGACTCTCAGAGGCTGAGTTCATTGTTTCACTATAACATAGAGAGGAGTAGATAACTTATGAAGTGCTTCAGGCAAGTTATTTTTTACTCTGAGTAAGTGGAGTGAAAATGACCCATATTTCACAAACCACGATGAACAAGACTGGCTTGCAAATTAAAACAAAATATTACACACATTGTCCAGGCTAACTTGAAAAACCTATTCAGGCTTTCAGTGGAAAAAGAAGCACAAAAGACTTTCAGTTTTCTTAACTTCCTAAGGTAGTAGCAGAGATATAGTGTATTAAGGACTCCTGCTCTGCAGAGACTGCTGTAGAAATTGTCATAGAGAAGATATCGGAACTCCTGGCCAATCAATAGAAGATAATAAGACCCTTTGTCAGCAGTGATACAATTCACAGGAGTTCGTTTCATTTTGCCTCATCTGACTCGAGCAGGAACATTCCCCATTTTGAGAATTGCTGTAGTTGGACTTTGGTGTTTTATGAATCTGGTCTACTGAGGCTTTTTTACCTTTGGGGTGACATTTTCAATGGGTTGGTCTTAAATGGTTTCTGATTGATTAGCTTCAGTTAGAGGTAGTGTCTGAGGAAAGTACAGCAGTTGGGGTCTATTCATGATCTTCTTGAATTTGGAGTCTATATAGAGTCTCATAAACTTTTTCTTCCTGTAGTAAAAAGTTACGTTGAAGAATAAAGAACAATGTGATGCGTATACATCATGCAATCTGCCAGGCATAGAGAGTACTACAAGTAGCATTAAATAATACCTCCTACTTACAGAGTGCTCTGAATTTTTCAAACTCCTTTTATATATATTGTACTCTTTGAGCCTTCAGTAAATCTCTGAGGAAAATGGTAGCATTGGCCACATGGACTCCATTTTGCAAGTGCGGACAGAAAGACTCAGAGAAATGAAGTAAAGATAATACTCAACTCATTTCTCCTCCAGGGCTTTATGCCCTGACTTATGTTGCTCCCTTCCTCCCCATCCCCCACCCTGTTCCAGTGTGGTATTGTTCAAAATATTTGCTATCTCCTTCATCTAATGAAATCTGAATGGATGTGAGATGTGTACCATTTCATAGTAGAAAATCTAAGAGCTATTACAGGGTTCCACTTCTTTCTCATAAACCTGCATTGTTCCAGAGCAGGGCCTCTCCTTTAGCTAGGGTCCCAGAATGAAGTCTACATAGAGCTGTGTGACACCTGACAGGTGATGAACATGTGGCATGAGTGAGAAATAATTGTGTAAATCACTGAAACTTTGGAGGGTGCAATTATATGTTACCTTTGCGTGACTTAGCCTAAGCCTATTGGTACACCTGCCTGAATTAGTTGACCCAAATCTTGTAGTTTCAGAAGGATACCTCCAACTCAGTGCTCATGACTGAAAGTACTTTTTTATGGAGCAAGCATTGAGAGTTACTAGAAAAAGTATGAATTGTATGGATCATTAATAGTCTGCTCTGGCCCTTTTGCCAGGTAATAGATATTTTGCAGACCGCAAGTTGTAAATCAGTGCTTTATTATGGCCAATTTCAATGTGGGAAATTGGATTTCCCAATTAAGATGATGATGAGACAATGCAGGTCAAAAATTTAGCAAATTGTCTGGTATTTACTAGTGATTTAGTGGGTCACAACAGTTATCATAATCAACTTATATCAATGTTTATGAGGATCTTTCTTGGAATTGGAAGAGTGTGTACTCATTGAGACCAATACTTTGAGAAAGTGGGCTTTTCATGTCTGCATCTTTTGGGAGGATTGGAAGGTAGCAGGGGAGAGTGTTCTTAGATGGGAGGACCAGGTTTTATCAGTCCTGCCAGGAGCATATTTTTAGAAGTGGGGTACCAGGTATAATAATTTATAAAGATGAAGTTATTCCTTCCTTGGAAAAACACAAGTGGAGCTGAATTCAAGGATAATATGTCATGGAACAAAATGACTTTTATTGGTTTGAATTTAATAATTTCATGTAACAAAACTGAGATGTCTGAAACACAGCAACTGATTAGCAAGGTGATTTATAACTTCTTTCGCATGACTGGCAGTGATGACAAAGGGTCTGACCCTTAGAGTGTTAAGAGGCTGGGAAAGTGGCAGAAAGGTCAGAGTTCAAGCAGAAAGAAGATTCATAAGAACTAAGGGGGTAGATATTTTTTGGATGCAGAGGCTAGCGTGAGTGCACTGCCATAGAAACAAGCCCCTGTGAATTCCTGATGAAGAAAATGCATGGGAAAATGGTGGGTATGCTTAGTTATACTTCTAATTCTCCAAGGATTAATCAGGTAACCCTTGTTTTGAAATTTTATAAAATGCACATGCCTCATGATCCATGTAGCCTAGTTTATGCTCAAACTTGGGCTTCAGTCTCCTGCTTTGGACAGCACAGGGATCAAAAGCCTCTTTGCGATTATTCATGTTAGTAAAACCTTAACTCTAAGCTCCTGCTCAAATTTATTTCCAGGGATTCAGAATGTTTGAGATAAGACTACCTCAGGGTATCCTTTTTTTCCCCTTCTTATTTAGCCTGCATGACTAATGGAGAGATCTTCTCATAGTCAGATATCTGGCAACAATCTCACTGCCACCATCGCCCTCACCTCCCCCGTCAGCCTTCCCAGGACACAGAGATCTCTAGGCCATTGCTTTGCTTATGATAACCCACTTGCCACTTTCCTCCTAGCAGGAGATAGAGATGAGCTTTCTTCCTGGGCCTGGCTTTTCTTCGCCTCTGCTTCTTTTTTTTTTTGCGGTACGCGGGCCTCTCACTGTTGTGGCCTCTCCCGTTGCGGAGCACAGGCTCCGGACACACAGGCTCAGCGGCCATGGCTCACGGGCCCAGCCGCTCCGCGGCATGTGGGATCTTCCCGGACCGGGGCACGAACCCGTGTCCCCTGCATCGGCAGGCGGACTCTCAACCACTGCGCCACCAGGGAAGCCCAGCCTCTGCTTCTTTATTCCCAAGGCTGCTTTACAAAAGCATCTACTCCTGCTCTCCCAACTACTTAAACTCTTGCCTCTTCTTAAAGACATCCCCCCACCCCCATCGCTATAACTTTCTTTTTGGAATTAAAACAGCAAAAAATATAGCCCAAATTCAAACCTTGGTTATTGCACTTGGGTTGAACCATGGGGTTATTTTTTCAGCTCATTACTTAGGAAGGAGCCCCAGTCAAACCAACTGGGGCAGTGGTCAGGACTAGAGGTTAGAGTAGCACTTGTTTTTTTGTTGTTGTTCTTGTTTTTCAATTTAACCATGTTTTGAAAGATCATTTATAAGATATTTGGAATTTTTAATTATTTCTTCATGATAAAAATGTCCTAAGTGTTGATTAGTTTTCTAAGCTAGCACATAGAAGCCAAGTGAACTCATCATGTAGCTGAACTATTGTACTACAGAACTCTCCTGAGTTCCAGGGTCCTGAGAACAGAGGACCATGTATTGGGTTGGCCAAAAGTTCTTTCGGGTTTTTCAGTAAGATGTTATGGAAAAACCCGAATGATCTTTTTGGCCAACCCAAATACTTTTCTCCCAATCTCAGTTAATGACACTTTCATCCATCCTGTTGCTGAGGTCACTAGATGGAGAAGTCATCATCAATTCCATGCTGCCTTCACCCACAGCATCTGCTACATCAGGAAGTCTTGGCAGTTTTACTTGGAAAATGAATCACGAATTGACCCATGTCTTGCTCCGCCTCTAGTCCAAGCCTCCTTTATCTCATGGCTTGTGATTGCAATGGTGTCCATTCTTGCCCCCCATAATCCATTCTCCAAACATCGATCAGAGTGAGCTCTTAAAATGGTAAGTCATATTATGCCACTCTTCTGTTTAAAATCATCTGATGGCTCCCATGCATCTTAGAATAATGGCCAGGATTGGTCCTGTGTAAGGCACTCTGTGAACTGGACCCTGCCTACTTCTCTGTGTTTGTCTTGTACCACTCTTTCCTGTGTTCTCTCTTCTCCCATCAGGCTCTAACTCCTTGTATTCCTCCAATAGGCTTGTGCAATAGTTCTTACTTGGCCCTAGGATGCCCTTCACCTAGATCTTTGCAAACCCCCTTTCCAGTCATCATTTAAGTTGTAGCTCAAATGTCACTCTTTAGAAAGGTCTCCCCTAACTACTCTCACATAATTAGCTCTGTTCCTACCCTCAGCTCCTCTATACCATTTTCATTTTATTTAATTATTTTATTTTCTTCATAGCACTTTCTAAAATTGTTTTCTTGTTTGTGTTTTCCTGTTTAAAGGTTTATGATCTGACTTTTCCCTTTAGAATAAAAGCTGCAGGAATGCAGTGATTTTATTTTATTCACTGTATCTCCAGCACTAGAAAAGTGCTTAGGATGTGATGGGTACACCAAACTGTTTAAAGAATAAATGAATGAATGAAAGTCTCTCCCGGATTCGTGCCTTTCTGTATCTGACACTGCTTTCTTGAGTCCAATTTGTCTCTTTAGTGTTGATCAAGGGCTACCACTTAGAATCTGTATTTTGGGGGCTGATTTTGCTCTTTTCTTTGCTAATACCCCACCCATGTAATGTTCTGACGCTGCCTGCTCACTTCATTCCATGTAAACTGCACTTCCATTATTTGCTATAGACTGACTTTCTTTCTTTCTTTTTTTTTTTTTTGTGGGGGGGTGGTACGCAG
The DNA here is from genome assembly GCF_002837175.3 of Physeter macrocephalus. Taxonomy (NCBI): domain Eukaryota; kingdom Metazoa; phylum Chordata; class Mammalia; order Artiodactyla; family Physeteridae; genus Physeter; species Physeter macrocephalus. Next base: position 74,746,938 of record NC_041229.1, read on the forward strand.
GCCTCTCACTGTTGTGGCCTCTCCCGTTGCGGAGCGCAGGCTCAGCGGC
>NC_041229.1:74747030-74751782 GCF_002837175.3 Physeter macrocephalus
CCCTGCATCGGCAGGCGGACTCTCAACCACTGCGCCACCAGGGAAGCCCAGATTGACTTTCTTCACCACGTAGCAAGAGAGAAGTTGTAGCTCTTTCTTAATTTTGATAAGAAGGGCATCATTTAAAAAATTGTTTTCATCAGTTGCTATAGAAAAAAAAAACATTCTCTGGGATTCAACAAAATAGAAGCTTTTGTTTCTATTCATATAGGCTTTGAAATGGATGCTCCTGGTTGGCAGGTGGCTTTGCTCAAAGCTGTGAGTCAGGGACCCAGGCTCGTTCTCTCTTTGGGTCCACTATGTGCAACGTGGCTTCCAAGGTTTCCATGGTAGGGGAAAGGGGATGGAAGGTGATGGCTGGGAGGTTTTTAGGGACGAGTCCTGGCCACATTCCACTTGTCTCAAACTTAGTCACTGGCCTTACCTAACTGCAGGAGAGGCTGGTAAATGTTGTCCAGCTGTGTGCCTAGGAAGAAAAATCTGTTTAGGTCAATAGTTTTCCAGTTTTGCCACAGTTACTAAGTGATTAAAAAAAAACTCCCCCATTAATTTTATGCCTCTTACTTTTTGTTTATTTCCTGAATCCCCCCGAATGTACCTCTGGTTTCAACTGATTGTAGGAAAACTTGCTCACTTGGAAACCAGATAGGATTGCACTATCTTGCTTCCCCTTTCTTGTTTGTGTTATCTCCAGACTTCCCCATGGCCCTCACTGTATCACCTCATCTGGAATTGCTCTATCCCGAATACACCTCATGTCCCAAAGTGACCCATCTCTTCTCCCTTCCAAACAAAATTTACAGCTTCTCATGTGCTACAGTTCTGAGGTTTATGCTAGGAGGAAAACAATTCATGAAACAAGTTTATACACATTTGTAAATGATTGATATCCATATAACATTCCCAGAGGTAAATGTATTCTTTTTTGGGGGGGGTAGGAGTTCTTAATTAATTTATTTATTTTTGCTGTGTTGGGTCTTCGTTTCTGTGCGAAGGCTTTCTCTAGTTATGGCAAGCAGGGGCCACTCTTCATCACGGTGCAGTAAATGTATTCTTAAAAGAGGATGCCTGTTAATTAAGGAAACCCACAAACTGTTAAATTTCAAGTAGCATAGCAAAAGAAAGTGAAAAATTAAAGTCACTTGAATGTGGGAGAGAGAGCTCTTGGCAGGAGAACTAAGCAGGTTGTCCGTGCCTGGGAGTTTGCCTTGGTAGTCAGCTATCCTCAAATATTCCTGCTTTGTAGAATTTTCCTTGACTCCATTTTCTTTGATTTTTTCTTGACAACTCCCAGGGCAGTGATATAGTGACAGAACATGAACTAAGGATATGGAGATCTTGAGTGATCCTGGCTCTACCACTTACCAGCTGGGTTATCTTGGAAAGTCACCCAGTTCTTTTGTATTTTGATTTTCTCATGGTCCAAACAGGACTTTTAAACATCTGCTAAATAGTACTGGTTGCTTGTGCAGGTTAAATAAGGTGTTGAATGTGAAAGTATTCAATATTTTGTGAACGCTAGAGCAGTGTGGCTCTGTACTGTAACTTATTGATGATGATAATTACATAATTATACATTACATAATTATTCATCGTTATTGTAGCAATAAATATTTTCATCTTTGGCAGTGCTTGGACTAGAACTTGGCCTTCAGGTATTTAGGGTTGAGATATACTTACATACACACACACACACACACACACACACACACACACACACATATATCTAACTGTGATGGTTAATTTTATGTGTTAATTTGGCTGTGCTAAGGGAAGGCCGGACAGCTGGCAAAACATGATTTCCGAGCGTGTCTATGGGGGTGTTTCTGGAAGAGATTAACATTTGACTCCCCTTACCAATATGGGCAGGAGTCATCTAATTCACTGAGGTCCCAGATAGCACAAAAGAGCAAAAGAAGGATAGATTTCTTCTTTCTCTTCTTGAGCTAGGACATCCATCCTTTTCTGCCCTGGGACAGTAGAGCTCCTGGTTCTCAGGCCTTCAGACTCTAGGACTTATAACAGCAGCCTCCTGGTGTACATGTCTTTGGACCTGGACTCAATTATACCACCCACTCTCCTGGTTCTCCAGTTTGTAGATGACATATTGTGGGACATCTAAACATCCGTAACATAACATATGTGTTACAATGTCTGTATGAGGTATTGAGCCAATACCTATAATAAATCTCCTTTTATGTATAAATCTACATGAGAATGGAGATATGGCTGGTGGTCAGATGGTGAAAAGCATTGTAAGCATGCTAAGTAGTCTGAGTTTTATTCTGTAGGCCAGTGTACACCCATATAGGATGTAGACATGACAGCAGGAGAGAAATTGGATCCATTGGGGTATGGAAAAAATATTAGAACTTTCATTTAAGTTTATTTTCATCTCATCCTTTAAATTTCTATTTTGGTATAAGTTTTATAATGTACATCATATATTAGTATAATAACACATATATGTATTTTATTAAATAAATATTTTCATATAGGAGGTACATGCCCCAAATTGGTATCAGTGAAGATACATGATTAAAAGCAGAGATCACTGCTGTAGGCCACAGAGAATTTAGTGGGGGATCTGAGGTGGGGAGGACATTATTGAATTGCTACGTTAGGGAAGTCAATCTCATAGCCACATGGAGGCAACATTGGCTGGGGAGATGCTGGGGGCAGAGAACCAGTTTAGGTAACAGTGCTTCCATAGTGATGTCTTCATGTGTTCTCAGACTTGGCCACAATGGATGCCGAGGAAATAAAGCATCATTAAATCAAAGAAATAAGCTTGTCTGGCCTTGCTTGGTGTCTTTCCTCAAATCCTCGCAGACATGTTCCATCTGATTCTTGACCATGACTTCCTTCTGAGAGCTGGGTGCTCCAGCGTCTGGCATTTTCCCAGGTGAATCTTCCTTGCTGTGCTCTTTGGTGAATCTATCAGAGGGGCTGGATGGTACACAGAGGCAAAGCCTGCAAGGATGGTCTTAGATTATTTTCCAATGATGTACTTTCACCTTTGGCTTACTGTGCAGTAATTTAAGACTTGAGAGTGTCTCCTTGAAAGACATTATGCATATATTATGTTATGTACAGTCCTTAGCATTTTTATGGAGCAAAAAAGAAAAAAAACAAAACAGAAAAAAGAAAGGAAGGGGAAAAAAATCCCTGCTCACTTTCCAGGGACAAGTCAAAGTTTTAGAGCTTTAAATGGAAATGGGAATTTAGTAGACTTAAACATTTTTGGTTGTTTAAAACATATATACCTCTTGTTCGCTTTGTTATGGAGCGGAGGCTGGCACACCATTGTAGAGCAATTATACTCCAATGGAGATGTTGGAAAAAGAAAAAAAAGTAAAACATTAAAAAAAAAAAAATATATATATATACATCTCTTGGCTATCTCCAAGATGCCTAATATCTAGACAGGACTGAGAAGAATTCAAATCAGTGAGTTTTAATTGTGCCCTTGGTATTGTGGCTGGTATAATGCCTACTGCGGCTTCTGCTTTGTTATGAAGCTTGCCTGGGAAAACAAGAATTGTACACTCAGAATAATTAGGGAAGAATAGGAGGGGGGTAATAGAAAGATTTGACTTAGATTAAGTGCACTTGAATTAGAAATCCTGGCTTTACCATTATTTTTGTGAACTTAAGCAGGGAACTTCGTCATTCTCCATTCCACTTTGTAAAATTAGCGTGCCAATTTTTACCTTATTAGTCTCTTTCAAGAATTGTTATAGGAACTCAAGTGAGCAAAAAGGTCTAAGGTAGGATCTAGTACAAAATCGAATTTTAGTTAAATGTTACGTTTAAGTGTGATAAATGCTCAATTAGACATAATTCAGTCTTACAATCTATGGTTCAGGATATGCGTCAGTGAGTAGTAAGGAAGAGGAGGTTTAATTCCTGGAACTAGCAGGAAAGATGCCATAAGAGAGGGGTTTTGCAAGGTTGGGATTGACTGGGAAGGTAAGTAGGGGGTGCTATGGGACATGCAAGCAGAGACATTAGGATGAGATTCAGTTAGTGAAACCAGAGGGAGGGTAAGAAGGAGATCTGCGAGAGTTGGGAACAACATCCTTCAAGATCTGGAGGTACAAGAGAGCAAAGGCACACTTTGTTTGGAACCCAGGGTGGGAGATGGAGAGCGGTGAGTGCAGACGGAGGCATCCTGTAAGCCTGTGGAGTTCAGGGTCCACACTGAGCAATGAGAAGTTGTTGAAGGGTTTAAGAAAGATGTGATGAGATCTGATGTGTATTTTGAAAAATCATTCTGGCTGCAGTGGCAGTGGCGGACGGAATATAACAGCAAGGCAGGGACTCCAGTTGTCAGTCTGTTGCAGTCATCGAGGCAAGGTGTCGTGGTGGACGTGGAGGTGGAAAAAAGGGCAGGAGGTGAAATTGGCAGGATTGGTTGATGGAGTGGATGTGAGGGGTAGATTGGATATTATCTGAAAAGTGGAATTAGAATCAGTTCTCTGGCTGCTTCATCTACAGCACAGCAAACTCTAATGGCTGACTTGGTGGCTTCCTCCTCCGGGCTCTGATAGTATTTTGTTCAGACTTTTATTAGAGTGCCTGTCACACAGGATCTTAATTACTTTTTTTTTTTTTTTTTTTTGCGGTACGCGGGCCTCTCACTGTTGTGGCCTCTCCCGTTGCAGAGCGCAGGCTCCGGACGCGCAGGCTCAGCGGCCATGGCTCACGGGCCCAGCCGCTCCGCGGCATGTGGGATCTTCCCGGACCGGG
>NC_041229.1:74752134-74755421 GCF_002837175.3 Physeter macrocephalus
GCAAAAAAGAAAAAAAACAAAACAGAAAAAAGAAAGGAAGGGGAAAAAAATCCCTGCTCACTTTCCAGGGACAAGTCAAAGTTTTAGAGCTTTAAATGGAAATGGGAATTTAGTAGACTTAAACATTTTTGGTTGTTTAAAACATATATACCTCTTGTTCGCTTTGTTATGGAGCGGAGGCTGGCACACCATTGTAGAGCAATTATACTCCAATGGAGATGTTGGAAAAAGAAAAAAAAGTAAAACATTAAAAAAAAAAAAATATATATATATACATCTCTTGGCTATCTCCAAGATGCCTAATATCTAGACAGGACTGAGAAGAATTCAAATCAGTGAGTTTTAATTGTGCCCTTGGTATTGTGGCTGGTATAATGCCTACTGTGGCTTCTGCTTTGTTATGAAGCTTGCCTGGGAAAACAAGAATTGTACACTCAGAATAATTAGGGAAGAATAGGAGGGGGGTAATAGAAAGATTTGACTTAGATTAAGTGCACTTGAATTAGAAATCCTGGCTTTACCATTATTTTTGTGAACTTAAGCAGGGAACTTCGTCATTCTCCATTCCACTTTGTAAAATTAGCGTGCCAATTTTTACCTTATTAGTCTCTTTCAAGAATTGTTATAGGAACTCAAGTGAGCAAAAAGGTCTAAGGTAGGATCTAGTACAAAATCGAATTTTAGTTAAATGTTACGTTTAAGTGTGATAAATGCTCAATTAGACATAATTCAGTCTTACAATCTATGGTTCAGGATATGCGTCAGTGAGTAGTAAGGAAGAGGAGGTTTAATTCCTGGAACTAGCAGGAAAGATGCCATAAGAGAGGGGTTTTGCAAGGTTGGGATTGACTGGGAAGGTAAGTAGGGGGTGCTATGGGACATGCAAGCAGAGACATTAGGATGAGATTCAGTTAGTGAAACCAGAGGGAGGGTAAGAAGGAGATCTGCGAGAGTTGGGAACAACATCCTTCAAGATCTGGAGGTACAAGAGAGCAAAGGCACACTTTGTTTGGAACCCAGGGTGGGAGATGGAGAGCGGTGAGTGCAGACGGAGGCATCCTGTAAGCCTGTGGAGTTCAGGGTCCACACTGAGCAATGAGAAGTTGTTGAAGGGTTTAAGAAAGATGTGATGAGATCTGATGTGTATTTTGAAAAATCATTCTGGCTGCAGTGGCAGTGGCGGACGGAATATAACAGCAAGGCAGGGACTCCAGTTGTCAGTCTGTTGCAGTCATCGAGGCAAGGTGTCGTGGTGGACGTGGAGGTGGAAAAAAGGGCAGGAGGTGAAATTGGCAGGATTGGTTGATGGAGTGGATGTGAGGGGTAGATTGGATATTATCTGAAAAGTGGAATTAGAATCAGTTCTCTGGCTGCTTCATCTACAGCACAGCAAACTCTAATGGCTGACTTGGTGGCTTCCTCCTCCGGGCTCTGATAGTATTTTGTTCAGACTTTTATTAGAGTGCCTGTCACACAGGATCTTACGGCAGGCGGACTCTCAACCACTGCGCCACCAGGGAAGCCCTACTTTTTTGTTTTTAAACAATAAACTTTATTGCAGAAGTACACTTCAAAATTTGGGTGGGGAGTAGAAGAGAAAAAGGGATGGTGAATGCTGAGGAAAATAAAAGAGGAAAAGAGGAAGAGCCCACCCCTCTTAATTACTTTTTAACATCTTTTCTAGGTAAAGAGCTATTCAAAGTTCAGGGCTATGTCTGATTCATCTTTGTATCCCCAAGACCCAGCCTAGGGCTGGAACATGCTAAATATACAGGGAATACTTTCTGAATGAACCAATGAATAAATGGAGTCATGATTCCCCATGAATAAACTTCAGGGCTCTATGGCGTCTTTCCGTGAAGGTGTTTAGCATCTCATAGAGAGATCTTGTTAATTTCTTTGCCAGTTTTAAAGTGGAAAAAGCGACCTTGACATGTGTTCCAATTGTAGCTTGCACATCTTTACAAGAGCCTTCCCCTTCTTTTATAGTACTGAAAAGATTTGCAGAAAGCCCAGTGCTAGCTAACAGCTTCTGAGGAGCTGCTGCAGAGATTCAGGGACTTCTTCCCATTCACTTCTGGCTATTTATCACTTTTCTTGCTGCTGCTGAAATGCTGAACTTTGTCTTTTGATGTTGACACCTGGCTCCTCAAAAATCTAATGGGAACTTTTCTGAGCCAAACGAAAGGAATTTGGTGTAGCAGATAGATTAGAGTTTACCTGTCAATGCCTCTAGCATTGTGCAAACTTAGGTTTTGCATTTGACTGACAAGGAAATAAATTTATTCGTTTAGGGTTGGGAAGAAAGAAGGGAAATGAGCATTCAGAATGTAAGGTTCATGGGGGCTGGAATTGTTGCTTGTTTTGTTCACTGCTGTATCCCTAGCACCTAGGACAGTGTCTGGAACAGAGTGGCTACTCAGTTAAGTATTTATTGAATAAATGAACGACTGGTGGTAGGAAATGGGACCCTCTCAAGTATTTGATAGTTTTCCTTTGTCCAGAAAGGAAAAGGTCTTTATACTTGTTAGCATTTGTGCTAGGCAGGTCTTTATACTTGTTATCTTATTTAATCCGAACTGTCTCTACTTGGTTAATAAAGAAACCCAACATCACACATCACTGCTCTGTAGTAAATGACAGAGACAGGACTTAATCTCGGGTCCTCCTGACACAAAAAGTAATGCATAGCCCGATGGCATGATCCAGAGGAAAAATAACTCCAGTTGATTCCTGTTACACTTTTTTTTAATTTGCCAAGACACATCTGACCAGGTGTCCATTTTCTTCAGTTCTAGTCTGTGTCAAATTTCTTACACAGAAGTAATATTATATTTCTGACACACCAGCACAGCATTTTGTGGTGGGCAGGGTAAAGAGAGCATCCTTTCTCAGTTGCAGACAAGCTGTGATAAATAGCGATTCTCAGGATGCTTGGGGATCTTTAGGTAGCTCTCCCTTCCTGGGCTACTCTTCTGCAAATCCATAGGAAACTGGGCAATTTCTCTCACATCCAGCTTTTATTGGTCTTAGGTGTAGGCAGTCAAAGGGAATCTGTTTAATGTGAAGTTTGAAATGCTTACATTTCAAAAAGATAAGTGGTTTTAGTACTCTTTCTGTTCCCAATATCTCAATATACTTCCACAAAGTGGATTTTTTTCCAAAGCCTTTTTTTTTTTTTTTTTTTTGGTGTTTGGGGCCTCCCTCTGCTGTGGCCTCTCCCGTTGCGGAGCACAGGCTCCGGACGCGCAGGCTCAGCGGCCATGGCTCACGGGCCCCGCCGCTCC
>NC_041229.1:74756129-74774982 GCF_002837175.3 Physeter macrocephalus
TTTTTTGTGGTATGCGGGCCTCCCTCTGCTGTGGCCTCTCCCGTTGCGGAGCACAGGCTCCGGACGCGCAGGCTCAGCGGCCATGGCTCACGGGCCCCGCCGCTCCGCGGCACGTGGGATCTTCCCGGACCGGGGCGCGAACCCGGTTCCCCTGCATCGGCAGGCGGACGCGCAACCACTGCGCCACCAGGGAAGCCCTCCAAAGCCTTTTTGATGAGTTGCAACTCATTAGCAGTGAATGATTATCTACTGTTATTCACTAATGCTGTTCCCATAGGTGATCAAAATTAGGGGCTTCTTTGAGTATTCTTGGATATATCTCAGTGCATTGCCTGCCTTCTTCCCCAATCCACTGTGAAGAGCTGGGCCTCCCCTGAGGATGCAATTGAAATCCACCACTTATTACGTAATTAGTTCTGGTATAGCTTCAAAAGTAGACTTTTCTTGTTAGCGGTTACGAATATTATATTTGAAAGTGAAAAACTCAGCCTGAACACTCTATTCAAAAGTAGACTTTTCTTGTTAGCGGTTACGAATATTATATTTGAAAGTGAAAAACTCAGCCTGAACACTCTACACACACACACACACACACACACACACACACAGAGTTCACGTTGTTTTTTTTCACTTTTGAACATAATTTGTAATATATTTTAGTATAGACAATAAATGTCCATGACATACAGTAATTCCAGTGCGCCAAAGCGCACTGGAATTTAACTGGCTACCTAGTGACAGGTGGGCAGTTTGGTTTCTACCTCCCCACCCAGCTGTGTGGTTATCCACTGGTCACTGAGTATTGAACCCCTCTTGCTGAAGATCTGGAGGGATCATCCCAGTGTTGCAGTTGTGCTTACTGTAGCATTTATAAAGTTTATTCCACTTGTCCTAAGAAGGGAGGGAAAAATGATTCCTTTGTTCATATATGTTTCAAACATGTTGCATACCAGACATCAAAATTGCATTCACTGCTTTAAAAAGCCCTTAGAAAACTGTGTTTAACCTAGCATCTGTTCAACTTATTTGTACGTGAAATCATCTTAACACATGAAATCTCTTATCATTCCATGAAACTAGTGTTTTGCGGAACACATTTTGGAAAATGGTCCTTAATGTGTTTTACTACCTAAATTATAGGCTCTACTAATGTTTACAAATCTGGGGATTCCCAGAAATTTCTGGATATTTATATTACAAATGTCAAGATTTCATATTATGACTCCAGTGAGTTGTAAAAGTTTAAGAAAACTTCTTTAATGTGAACTCCTACAAAATCTGTTTTTTCTCTTTAGGAATTTGTCTAACCTATGCATTACAAATCTATTTTTTTCAGAATAATAATTAAGGAAATGGTTCATCCTGTTCTTTTCCCTCATTTGGTAAAGTTTGGGTAGGATATTGCTGAATATGTGACCATTAAGCGTATGTATGAGTAGAATAAATATAACAAATATTTGTATAGTGCATTGTAGTTTATCAAGTGCTTTAATATATTTTATTTCCTTAATCTTCTATCAAATCCTGTACAATATGGATTGTCATTTTGAGACTATTTTATAGATGAGAAACTAGGATCCTCTCTTAAAACATACTCAGATTGCTTTGTGAATACTTACTGGACACAAGGCACTCTTATTAGCATGGAGAGTAGACTCCAAGAGGTCAGGGGTTTTTGTCTGCTTCCTTCACTGCTAAGTTTCTAACGTCAAGCCTCACCTGGAATGTAGAAGCTAATCTGTTGTAATGGTTGGGTGCATCAATGAATGAATAAATCGTAGTAATCACTGCTGCTAATATTTATTAATATATTTTATATAATTACGTGCTTTTTCATCTTTTTCATATTATACCCTAATAAAAATATTGATATTCTCATTTTACAGATGAGGACCTAAGGCTAGGAAAAGTCAAGTGGCTTGCCTGAGGTTACCCCATTAGTTAAGTAGTGGGGTTAGATCGCTTAGCTTCTATAATCCTAGTTCTTACCTCTGCAAGAGGGAATTGGGGCTCAGACGTTATAATTACACCTGTATCTTTTTATACCTAAGCCAGCTGTTTTTATACAAAACCACATCATTAGATCGAATTCAGCCCCATGGTAAACACATAATGATGCTGCTGTTGCCACTGCTGCCAATTACCATGTCTTCAGCATCTCTTCAGTGACAGTCCGTGTGCTTAGCATCTTACATGCATTATTTCACTTAATTCTCACAGCTCTACCAGCTAAGGTACTACTTTTATTTTCATAAAACTACAGCTTGGAGAGGATAAATGAGTTACCCAAGGTTACTCTGTTAATAAATAGTATGCCCGCAACCCTAATCTCAGACTGTATTTGTCTCCATGACAAAAACACAAAACAACAACAGTGACAACAACCAAAAAAACAGAAGAAACAATCAGAGGAACTCAATGAGGTGTTTTCTCTGTTTTTACTTTCCCTTCTTATAGTGGGCCCCGGGAGCATAATTTGGATACCTTAGGTAGGAAACAGTTTGGGCAGTTTTTATTTCACAGTCCTAGACCACACAGCTAAGGAACGCCCTCCTGGATTTCCTAGATCCCTTTCCTAGTCTCTCCCAAATGGAGAACTTCACGGAAGAACCTAGATGAATAGCAGACCTGGACCTATCACCTTCCTGCTCTGATGCTGTCATCCCCTTCCTCCATCCTCCTCCTCCAAGACCCAGGAGTCCTCCCCTCGGCTTACTTCCTTTCTCCTTAGGTTATCCTGCAAAATCAGCTCCTCTTGTTTAGCTGTCTGCTCCATTTCCCTTCTCTTTCTAATCGCCAGTTTCCTCATTTTCTAATTATTATCCACATTATTGTTGCTTAGTGCGTAGCGTAATAGGACATTTTGTTTATAATGGCCACAGGTAGTTACACTTCAAAATGAATGAATGGGATTCGGCAGGCCCCCCCATCATATTTACTGGAGGAAGACAAAGGGTTTAAATTAACGGATTAATTGGAAGCCTCTTAGGTGCACTTCGTTTCTGGTTGACTGAACCAAGTTCTTCTCTTAAAAGGTCAATGAGTTTTTCCATAATTTTTAGCTGCTCTGAGAAAGGAACTGTAAATCTTTTTGTTTATTTGCTTTCTAAATCTTCCTTCAGCTCGTTTAGTACAGGGCCGAACATCATAAATCCATGGCTTTCTTCTAGAAAAAGAAAAACAAGCCATGTTAACCTAAAAGGAAACCTGGTCCACTAAAACTATAAGAAACTGTAAATGTCAACTCTTCCTGACTGGAAGATATAAGAGAGTGTGTGTGTGTGTTTGTGTCCACACACACATACACATGTATATACATATATATGTTTTGAAAAGTCATACCACTGGGCCTGCTGGTATTATGTAAATAGCATATTTTACCATATTTTCCAAGGGAATGAAATAATCTTTTTATTGAAATAATATCTGCTTTAACCCAGGCACCTTAGAGTTGGAAATAATAGAAAACATGGTCAAACTAGTTAATGATGTGCTTGGAGACTTGGAATTTTTGATTATCTGAGGGGAAATCTTGGGAACACTTGTGTGCCCCTTTGTTGTTGAAAAATCTTTCAATTCCTGAATCCCTTTTCTGGCCTTGGAGTGCATGAGGCTGTACTCCTTATTGATTTCTGCTTGGTGACTGAGGTTACTCACAAAGCCACCAGCTATCCTTGGGCATCTATTCTCAGCCTCTTCTTGTTTATCATGCTAGGTGTGTGTGGTCAGGTTGAGGCTAATTGCCTCTAGTCATGTGTACATGGCAACACAACTTGGGAGGTGGTTTTTGTGCCCTGTTGTTAGCATTTGGGTTTTTTCTCCCAAAATGGGACCCAGCAAAAGAAGAATGGGATCTTCTTAGAGTCAGAGAGGGTGTCTTATTCATCGATGCATCTCCAACACCTAGTACTGTTCATGGCACACTGGTTAGAAACTTTTTTCTATGTATTTGATGACTTAAAGTAGACGTGTTTGAATCACTGAGGTGTTAAGTATTTTGGATAGCTGACCTCTCTTCTTCCCTCCCTTTCTTTCTCTGAGTTTACTGAGTGCTTCTTGTTCTGAGATACTCTGCGGGCACCAAGACCACCAAGAAAGGAGATCAGCGTCTCCTGACCTCCTCTCTCACATTAGACGTTGGTTGCTTTTACACATGTCCTCTTATCTAATGGTCACGATACACTATACAGTAGATTTTATATTCCTCATTTTTAAAGATGAAGATATAAATTCCAGAAAGATTATAGCTAGGATCGACATTTAGGTCAGCCTGTGCATATACCCGTTCATTTATCCCTGGGGTTCCTGAAAGCTGCTGAGCAGCAGCCTGTCCTGGGAAGTTTGGTGAAGATTCAGTTTCTGGGGACCCTTCCTGGACCCCGAGTCTGTGCAGAATCTTTCGAGACCCTAACTGCTGAGAGGTTTATGATGTATCCCTCATAGATAAGTCATTGTTTTTGAAAATAAAATTATGAAGTAGGTATAAAGAGGTCCTATAAAGTTCTTAACTTTTCTTGGGATGACTAACATATAACTTAAGAAAGATTACATATCAATTTATCTTTAAATTTCATACTCTTGCATGCACTCTCTCTTTTTCTCTTTTACTCCTTTTGCTTTCCTTGTGCCTTACCCCATAGTCTGACTATTGGATAACTCAGCAGTTCCCAGACCATGGGATTCTTATGCACAACCATGGAGCAGTTCACTAAATATTTTGGGTCTATGCACTTCTCGGCACTAAACATTTGCCATGGGACATGTTGTTCTGGCCAAGGAGTTTTAAGCCGAAGTCATGTGTGTTGCTTCCAGGCCAGAGTATTTAATTTCTGGGTAAGAACCTCCCAAACCCCTTGGCAACAGCAATCCCAGACGAGGGCAGTTTTGTTAGCCTAGATTCCTGAGTATTACAGTAATCTGCACCCACCTCCTCTGACCTGCACTGGACGTGTAATGTGAGTTAAATGAACTTTTGTTGTTTTTAAGCTACTGAGATGTGGGGTCGTTTGTTATCCCAGCAAAACCTGTGGTAGCCATATGTGGAAACTACCATTCTGTATTATACAAGACACTTGAAAGTGAGTTTTAAAGGCTGAGTAGTATTTTACCAGGCCGATAGGGAGGAAAAAGATATCAGCCAGAGGAAATGCAGATGTATTTTGACCCCTTTATTTATCAGATTCTTAATTTTTGTCATTTGAGAAGTGATTTTTAGAGGATTGTGTAGAAGTTGAAAAAATAATTTTAGTAGGGACCGTGCATTCTCAGCTGGGGGTATCATAAGGTCCATCAAGAGCATTTGGGTATGACAGAAAATACGCTGGAGAGAGGGCACGATGTGATGGTGAAATGCAGTTGCGTAGTTTATTATACCTAGAACATGAATTAAATGTGGGGAAGTGGTAGAAAATGAAGCAATTTAAGTTAATAGTGGTCTAGAATACAGCCACTATGGAAAACAGTACGGAGATGCCTCAAAAAATTAAAAATAGAACTACTGCATGACCTAGCAATTCCACTCCCAGGTATTTATCTGAAGAAAATAAAACCACTAATTTGAGAGGATATATGCATGGCTATGTTCATTACAGCATTATTTACCGTTGCTAAGATATGGAAGCAACCTAAATGTCCATCAGTGAATGGATAAAGAAGATGTGGTGTAATATATATATACACACACACACACAATGGAATATTTTTCAGCCATTTAAAAAGAATGAAATCTTGCCATTTGCAACAACACGGACCTTGAAGACATTATGCTAAGTGAAATAAGTCAGACAAAGATGAATACCGTATGATCTCACTAATTTGTGGAATATTAACAAAAGAAGAAAGCAAGCTCATTGGTGGTTGCAGAGATGGGAGATGGGCAAAATGGGTGAAGGGAGTCAAAGGTACAAACTTCCAGTTATAAATGAAATATGTCATGGAGACGTAATGTACAGCATGGTGACTGCAGCTAACACTAGTATTGCCTATTGTAAAGTTGCCAAGAAAGTAAATCTTAAAAGTTCTCATCACCAGAAAAAATTTTTTTGTTAACTATGTATGGTGATGGATGTTAGCTAGACTTATTGCGGTGATCATTTTGAAATACACACAAACGTTGAATTATGATGCTGTACATCTGAAACGAAAATAATGTTGTATTTTAATTGCATCTCAGTTTTAAAAGTGTAAAAGAAACGAAACAGAGTAAAAACCATTGCCTAGGAGGCATCCCTCCTCTTCTGAGCAGAGCAGTGCCACATTAGGCCTATTGTCTTAATTTTGCGAATAGTTGGCAAAAATCATCAGACCTTTGACAAACTCAATTAAGCTTAAGATGTTTGACTTGGCCCTATTCCTATTTCTCTCACCTCTGGTTTCCCTTAATAATAAGCTAAGCAAATGTAGGTAAGTGTTAGATTCAGAGTTTCTAGCCGGAAAATTTCCCCCTGAAAAAGCAAGGAAATAAGAATCCAGTAATGATGTATAAGTGTGCTCGCTGTATGATTAGATTTCTTTGATATACAAATAGCAGAAATCCAAACCCAAAATGGCTTAAGCAGAGAAAATTTATGGACTGAAATAACTGAAAGTAGCCTTCGGGCAAGGATGGATCCGGGGCTTAAACAATCTCACCAGGACTCTGTCCCTTTATCTCTGGCTTTTGTTGGTTTTATTTACAGGCAAATCTATTCTACTGCTACCCTCAGCTTCAAGCTTGCTTGCTAACTAGGTAATCCCGGTCATTTTAGCAAGAATCATAGAATTGAGTCTAATTAGTCTGGTTTAGGTCCGGGACTTGGCCCTGAACCACTCATGGTATCCTTGAAGCTATAACATACTGATTAGCCAGTCCTGGGGTACAGTCCCGTGCTTGGAAAGTGACAGCAAAGGTCATCTCTACTCAGTCTATGTGGAGAGGAGAGGTGGTTCCTTAAAGGAAACTCAAGGTGTTATATCAGAAGAAATGAGGGATAGATTTTGGGTAGGAAAAGACAATAGCTATCCTCTACTGTGATGTCTTTCAAATTTGCTGATGAGGTTGCTGTAAAAATGATGGTATGGTTGGTAATGATTACTCGGAGAAAGCCCTGAATTGAGATTTAGGAGAACTGGATTTAAATCCCCATTTTCTACTCTCTGGCTATGTGATCCAATCTCTGTGTACCTTAGTTGCCTTACCTGTTGAGTGGATGAAATGATACTCTGCACGATGTTGCTATGCAGGCAGTAAGATAGGATATTGCCCACGTGGTATCTTTAGAGATTGTCCAGCCCCTTCATTCTGCAGGTGAAGAGGGTTAAATGACTTGATCAAGGTTGTATAGTCACTAAGGGCAGAATCTGAAGCGGAGTCTCTGTCTCTCAGTGTTAAAGCCAGGATTTTAATAACAGTTGTGAAAGTGCTCGGGAAGATTTTTAAAATTATGTGTATATGATTTGCTCTTTCTAAAGAGTTGTTTGTATGTGGAATTTTTGTTAATGAAATAATTTTAAAAGGCAGAGCTTACTACTTTAGAGGATTTCTATAGTTAATCATTTAGAATCTTCTTGTTAAGTGAAAAAAACCTCCACCCAATTTACCTTTGTTTTGGTAAATATTATATTTTTTACATACCACCTTTACTTCCAGTAAGGTCAGATCTGCTAATTCTGTTATTTTAAGATGACATCTTGATTTCCATTGTTTTTAGCATAACGTAGTGGGGAGAGAACAATCTTAGGCAGCAGAAAGACTTTGGCTCCAATTCTGCTTTAGCTCCTATTAAGCTTTGTGACGGTGGCAAGTTACGGAGCTGCCGGTCTTCATCCTTTGTGGTGTGTATTATTGCCCACGGTAGCATTCGAAGCTATTCAATTCCCACCCCACCTGCACCTTCTTAAAACACAACGCAATGTTGTGGCGCAACGTTCTGGAATTCTTGCTCCCTCTCGGCTCACTTCCATTCTTCAGCTGATAAGCAATGGAGCTCCGCAAGGCTTGATCCTAGACATTGTCTCTGCTCACTCCCTGTTCCTTGTCACTGTCCCACCCATCTACAGCAGTGCTTCGCTTAGCTCTGATGGATGATTGACTAACACATGTATACTGGACCCCCAGCTGAGACCTCTCATCTAAACTCCATGCCTTTGAGTCTAATTGCATATTTGATAGCTACTTAGATGTCTCAAAGGCCCCTCAAATGCAGTGTGGCCAAAAGAGATGTCCCGTGTTCCTCTGGGACACCTGCTCTTCTCCTAGTATTTCCTCTATCTGTGAGTGATAGCACCAACCATCTTGTTACACAAGGCACAGATTTATGCGGCATCCTTTATGTTTTCCTTTCCTTCACCCCAGTATCCAATACATCGTCAAGTTTGCTTGATTTTATCTCCTGAGTATCTTATCAGTCCATCCATTTCCATCCACATTCCCTGCCTCCCTTTAGTCGCAGCTTTCCTTGTCTCTTATCTCGACTGTGGCAGTGGCTTCTTAATTTCCTTCCTTCTGGCTCTTTCCAGCGGGTTTTGCATGCTGCACAGAGAGTCATCTTCTCAAAATGCAAAACTTATCATGCCATTCCCCTTGCCATAGTGCATGGATTCCCACTGCTTTAAGGAAAAAGATGCACCCGTATCATGGGCCATAAGGCCCTGTAGGATCTCTCTTCTGGTTTCACTTTGCACCATGCTCCATCTTTCTATTCACATGAGCAGTCTCTCACTAACAATCTGTAGCATCCTTTCCCCATTCCTTGTAACTTCTCCTTTGTTATCTTCCACCTTTTCTTCAGATCTCAGATCAGTTACTTCTCAGGTGACTTCACCATCAGGGTCAAATTTTCAATATACACTCTCTTAGGACCATATATATCTCCTTTTTATGTACCCTCACAATGCAAATTTTATGTTTGCATAATTTCTTGATTCTTCCAGTGATTTTGCTCTTGAACATTATATCCCTAGCACCTAAAAAAGTGTTGGACATATTAGGTGAGTAAAAAATGTTCGACCCTCTTACTTTCACCCACTTTTTGTGAAAATGCATGACCTCTGAAGCCAGACAGATCTGAATTTATATACTGGGTTTGCTTCTTACTTGTTACCTGGCTTGAGTGAATGACTTGAGTTCTCTGGGTTCTCCGTTCCCTCATCTAAAATGTGTGCTAGTAATTCTATTGTATATGTTGGAATCAGATGAGATAACATAGTAACCCACCCAGTAGGGGGCCTGATGCATGGTAGAAACTAAGAAAATATTATTCCCTTTCTTCTCCCCTCCAGCTCTCCTTAGAATATGATAGGTTATTTATTTATTTATTTTTTTTTTACAAATGTCGCGATGCTCTTCTCTTTACATTTTTCTGATCTTTACAGCCATCTCCTTTTTTTGCCTGGGCTGGGCATCTGCATGACTCCTACTGGCTTCTGTTCAGTTCATTAGTGATGAGTCATCACCATCTCATGTCCTCTCAGTGGTCCATGCAGAATCACATGGCACCTTAATAGCCAACATTTATGATGATGGGCCATTTGCAGGGAGATGGGAGTAATTTGCTTAGGTTTAAAGGTACATTAACTTGCTTTGGTCACTAAGACTCGAGGATTAAATTTTTTCTGAGTCCCCAGATGGCATCTCTACTTGGGTACTCTTTGATTTCAAACCTGATTTCAATGAATTTTTAAAAATCCATGTTGTACTGACCAAGTTATTGGTTCCCTCCCAGTTACGTTGATTCCCTCAAGGATCTGGGTTGATTAGGTCAGCTCTGTTTGCTGAAAATATTAGTAATGTAACTTTTTGATCTGATTTACCTGGTCAACTCACCAGAATGATCACAGACTAGTTGTCTTGAGTACCTGTGAACAAGAAGAATGGACGTGCCATTAGGATGATGAGGTCAAATAAAGTTACTCTTTGTTAGGTATATCCTGCTTTGTTCCATAAAGTGTTTGAGGTCGCTTACAAGAATATAAATGAACGGTAAAATCGTAGAAATAAATGTAAAATGAAAATCCCACTAGACAATGAAATCACGGCTAGACTAGAAATATAGAAGCAAATTTTATACCTGAATTTGTTGGCAATAAGCCTTATATAATTACTAAAATTGGGCTGCACATATTTTGCCGAGCAAAAGAGGAAGCCTGATTAGTTACAAGATTCACACTGTAACAAAACTTAGGGCATTTCAATGGAAGAAGGACCCTTTCGGATTCAGGGCCAGGCTACTGCTGCCATTGTCTTGTGAGGCTTTGCTTAGGAACTTTCACCTCTTTGATCTGTTTTCTTCTTTGTCATGAGGCAGTTGGACTCAGATTCAGAAGTCACACTTTGGCATCCTAGGTGCCATATTTGGCCTGCAGATGTTTCTCTCTGGCTTACAGGGCACTTTGGAGACTTTGTTTGATGCCTCTTGACAAGGTTTGCAGGCCTCCAGTTTGCCACATTCCTCTTCACTCCCTCTTGTGATACACCTGGTTCTCTTTTCTGGAAGCCAGGAAGCCCCCGCCAGAAAACAGACCAGGTGATGCCTCAGGCTAGTCTCGAAGGAGTAGATGTTTGATCAGGACTTTTCAGGGTCCCAGGACCCTCCTTTCCCATTCTGACATTTTACAGTCCTGTCCCAGGTCCACTTCTCTCCCCAGACATTGACTGTCCATGTTCCAGATGGGGATGAGAGGGAGATTGTCTGGAAAGATGGCCCTTGTCAGCTGGCCACTCTTACCTTCACCCCTAATTTGAAGATGCTTATCCTGTCAGTCTCCTATCTCCCCATGAGCTCTGGGCAACTGTAATCTTCACCTTCTCAAGGACCCCGAAGGATCGGGTTTTACCAGGTGCTAGTGGCTCATGAACTTCATCCTGTATCAGAATCACCTGGAGTCAGATGGCCAGGCCCCATCCCCAGAGTTTCTGATTCATTAGGTCTGGGGTGGGGCTTGGTAATTTGATATTTTGACATGTTCCCAGATGATGCAGCATCCTCCCTCATTCCGGATGGCAAAAATATGCTTTGAGAACCACTGTTCTATACATTTGGGCACCTTTTTACCTTCTTAAGTCCACATCAGTAAAACAAATGGCTGTAGACATCATGTATGCCTTACCCTGCAATGATGGGAAGTTATCTGCCTCTCTAAGAGAATCAGAGGACAAAGTTGCGGCCAGGTGGCTCTTCTTTTCTTTCCCCTCAATTTTATAACCTTCACTTACATAACATTATGTAAGAAATAATGTAAATAAACTTCAAAAATTACAAAAATATTTGTTATTATTCAACTGGATTGAAGGGTTGAGTATTTTAAAGAATCCAGAAGTTCCCCTCAATTTTATAACCTTCACTTACATAACATTATGTAAGAAATAATGTAAATAAACTTCAAAAATTACAAAAATATTTGTTATTATTCAACTGGATTGAAGGGTTGAGTATTTTAAAGAATTAATCCAGAAGACAACTACTGAACATATAATGCGATATTTGCCTAGTACAAACTCTGGCATATGGTAGGCAATAATCAAAATGGCTTTTTTAACAGATAAGAAAGAAACCCCACAGGGCTGAAACATTGCCTAATTCTGATGAAAAAGGCCAAAGCCAGTTTAACTAGATTTTGCTCTAGATACATCCTACTTAATTTATTATTCTCCCTTTGTAACTCTCCTCAACTAATTTGAGCTCAGTTGTTATGATCTAGTAACAATCTGTACGGCGTCGGCTCTGGAGCCAGACTGCCCAGGTTTAAATCCCTTCTCTACCACTTACTAGCTGTAGATACTGAGCAAGTTACCTAATTTCTTTGTGCCTTGTTTTAACTCATCTGGATAATGGGGATAATAATAGCTCTTACATCATACCATTGCTCTAAGGATAAAATGAGTTAATATATGTAAAGGGTTTGGAACGATTCTTCACACATATGTATGTCAATGTTATAATGGTATTCTCGCCTTCTCCAGGGCATGGTATATTTTGTGGAGATTACTTCTCGATTTTGATATATTGTTTTCCACTTAATAAAAGAGAACACTAAAGCACAAAAAAGACTGGAATTTGTCTGTGTTTGCAAAGACTAGTTACCATCCCCAGCTCAGCCTCCTGGGTTGAGCTGCACTTATACCTTCTCTCAGGGAAGGTAAATGTGATGTGGTGTTTTTACTCTGCTATTTGGTAGTTGGAATCTCCTGTTGTTTCAAGAAATACCATTTCCTTGCTTTAATAAATTCCCCTTGCGTTTCCTGCTATTTTATCGCATAGGGATGGACTGCACTTCAGACTTAAAATTCCTTCTTCTGAGCAGACGTTACACTAGTCATTTGAGTCAGAATTGAACCACCTATCATGGTAAATAATAGCTGTGAATGTAATCCCAGAAGCCCTATTATCATCTGCTTGTAGATAATAATGGCAACATCTTATGCTCATAATACTTCGATGGGTTTTCCAAAGCTTTTTCCTCAGGGAGGGTTGTTATTTGTTCAGCTTGCTACCACACAAAGATTTGGAATCAGACAGGCCTGAGCTCTTCAGCTGCCTCCCCAACTAGCTAACTGTTTCGCGTCAGGCAAAGTGCTTAACCTCTCTGAGCCTCAGTTTTTCCACCTTCACGGTGTTGAAGTACCTCAAAGTTGAGCCACTGGCCTGCACTCTTCCAGCCAACCAGTCTCAGAGCTGGGTACAAATCCAGGTCTGTGCGACACAGAATGCTCTCCTATTTATTGTTTTTTCTTTTTTTTTTTTTTTTTTTTCCCCCTGTAATTGCTTAAGAGCAAGATGGTTTGTGGTTGCTGGTCCTGAGCCTCTGTGGGATGAAGGAGCCTGGGGCTCTTGACCAGGAGCTCTCATTCCAGCAGTTTGGTTGTAGCTGATAAGCTTAGGTGGGCCCCTCCCTCTGGGTAAGGCATCTTCCCAACTCTGTGCTGGAAAATCAAGCCTGTTCACTCACTCATTACAAAAAGGGTGATGGATACAAACCAGGCCTGGGCATTGAAACTTTTTTATCGTTTTGATTTCTCCACTTTGCTCTTATTATCCTCTCTGTTCCACTGCCTTAGTTTCTTGACATTGACCTTCTTTCTAGTCCTCGAACTCATCTAGTATCACATAGCAGACTTTGATGTTGGTCTGTTGAATGGTCTGAAGTCAGTTGGGGTATAAAGCAAGAAGCAGCTTTATTTGTCTTCAAACACTGCCATCGGTTGTTTCCTTAACAACATCCTGGGCTGATTCTACCACTTTCTAGTGACTTCTGTGTATAAAAATTCCAGTCTAGTTTGAGACTTCAGTTTCATATCCAATTTAATGCTCATCTTTTCCCTTCCCTTTGAGCACTGCCCAAGCTTTGGCCTGAAGGCTTCAGTGGGGATGGAGTGTAATCCAGTTTTTCATTCTGCCTCTTCTTGGGTAGCCAAATACTTGTCCTTTCATGGGTCAGTGTGTAAAGTCTGTGGCAGGTCCTGTGGGAACTCCCGTGGCACCTCCCGTGGCATGTGTCCCAAACATGGAGATTGACTCTGGCCTTGCCTTTCGTATCTAACCACCCCTCCTTTTATTTCCCTTTCTCAGCAATGTACTCCAACAGTCCCTTGCTGCTGGGATCTGCTTATTCAAGTGGCAATTCTTTTGGATATTGACCTGGAAAAAATAGCTCGAATTCTGGTTAGCCTTCAGTGTTCACTTGACACATAGGAAACACGCATTCTTGACATGCCAATACCAGGGGTGCAGGCCACTGCTCTGCAAACCTCTCTTTCTGTTGGCCACTTCTCTCTAATACTCTTTTCCTTCTGTTCTGACACAGAAAAGATCAATAGGTTCATTGCCTAAGCAGGTATCCATCCAGCTGAATAGCATCTCAGTTTCTCCTTCTTGCTGGCACCCCCAATCCTTTGGAACCATCCTTCTGTGACCAAGACATTCCTTCCGAGCTAATGACTCTTGGCATATTATCCTGTCTCCCTGCTCCATAATCTTCTGCTTGTGTAGACAGGGGAGGGGAACGGAGTTGCAGTGCTTTGGTTAGCAGAGCCTGCTGAAGGTGTCGGGCACTCAGTTGCTTTTAACTTGCTTTAGAATTTGGTACTTGACTCCTTTCTGTCCTCAGCTTTGAGACCGAGTCTGGCCCTCAGGAGAAGTCCTGGTCAGCATCCGATGACACTCGCTTCTCTGTGTCTTGACCCCAGCAGCTTCCCTGGCCATGCCCTGTGGCTGTCTTCTGGTGCTTCCTACTCCTGGATTTCTCAGCTCCCTATTTTCCTGACTAGCCCCAATCCCTGAAAACCAACTGTGGTGTTTGCCCAGAAGATCCAGCTTTGTCAGATGTGTTCCAGCTCCTAGGTGAGGAGATTATCCAAAGGAACTCTCCGGGGAGGGTCAGAGTGGCCACCATGGCCTGGTGAGAAAGCGTGGAGCCATAGGCCATCACCAGGGAGGGGAAGTTTGCCTACTGAGGGCACACATGCCCAAGAATGTCTTTCCCCTGTCTCGTTACTTCCATCTCTGATACCAGCATTTCTGGCAACAAATGTTTTTGTTGTAGTATGTTGTCTCTGTTCCTGTAGCTCAGTGGGCTGGGCTGACTGCAGAAATCCACCATTTAACTGCTACTGAGATTTCTAAGGTGTGTTTTCAACAAGGGAAAGTCATGAATCTTTATTTTCTAAACTTCATACACATGCTCTCATTTAATTTTCCCAATGACTTGTGTGTGGTAGGTGACCTTATTCCCATTTTAAAGAGGCGTACACTGAGGCCCTGAGAGACATACATCACATGCCCAGTCTGGCTAGAGCCTGGGCTGGAGTTAAAAAAATCCAAAAAGGTCTGATTCCAAAACCCTTAGCTCTTTCCCCTACATAACAATGAAAAGATAGCTGAGGAGGCATTCCAGGCCAGGCCAGCACACTGGCACCTCCCTTGGGTTGGTTGTTTACATGAACTGGCACAGGTTTCAGTAACCACCTCCTGATGCTGATGCTGACCTCTTGGGAGGACGTGCCTGGCCAGTTCTTGGCTTGAGGAGTGGCTGCCCTTGAACCAGAACCTGCTCTGGGGACCATGCTTGCTAGTCCACACTAGCATCCCATTCTCCAGGCTTATCATTATGCACATTCCTCGCAGCAGCAGAGGACGTTAATTTGGAAGAAGGAAATTAAACTCGTCTCTTATTCTTCATTCCCCCAGAAGTATTGTACTTGAGGAAAATCACATCCCCAAGGTGAGAGGTATTGTGCACAAAGGCACAGCAACCCCTCTCCTTCCTTTGTTCCTTCAAAGCCTGTGTAGGGTGAAGGAAAAAAGTGTGGAAAATATTTTTATTTAACCCAATAACATTTTTATGAAGACAAAGATATTTACATGCAAGGTCATTAATTCAGAGTTGCAGGCTGCTGAATATGTAACTGAGAACAGTTCCTGGGGCAGCTCTGTAAACAGGGCTTGGCAGATGAGGGGGCTGGGCAGGAGACTGTTTCTATCTAAATGTGATCTCCATCACCACACGCATGCCTGACAAATAAGACTGGGTTTCTGTGTTTCTTACTTCGTCTGTGATTTCGATTTCTGGCCTTGCCTTTAAATTGGATTCTTTACCTATTTCGTTGCTGTCCAGGGTGCTGGAGGCTAGGGTTTGCAGTCTGCAGTACTTTCTGGAAATTTCAATCTTTGGAAACTATTTGGCTCAACCTGAACATCTTATAGATTAGGAAGGGCGATCCAAAGAGATCGAGAACCTGGGTTTTAGTTGTAGTTTCTGTCACTTACAAGTCAGTGGCCTCTCTATCCTGGTGTGGGTCAAGGTCCGGTGGATAGTGATTGCTAACAGCCTGGAGCAGAACCTCTGTCTTCTGATCCAAGTCTTGGCCTCTTGCCACTGGATCAGAATGACTGCTATTCCCCCAGCCCGATGTATCATTTCTGACCACTTTCTAGAAACTTTGAGTTTGATGGTGCTCATCACTGCCTTGCTGTGCTTACAGCTTTTAGTGAAGCGGGTGTCTCTCTGCCTAGAATGCCCTCCTCTTGCTTGTGTGCCTGGCAGACTCTTACATAATATTCCTGGCTGCACTGAGACACTATTTCCAGGAAGCCTTCCTTGACTTCCCCCAGGCAGACTTCGATATTCTTTCTACTCTGTTTCCGTTTTACATGTTCTATTCATTACAATTCCACTTATCGTAATCACGATGGTGCGACTGATGAGTGACACGTTATTCCCTGCAGTGCTTTTCCAGGGCAGGTGCTAGCCTAGGGTTGGTGTGCCATACCTGTTTGTTGACTAAGTGAACACATAGCAACGCTGGGCTGTGGTAGGTCTGTTGGTGAGACTTTTGCTGCAGCAAGCAGAGAGGTTGCCATCACTTCTCACTTAGACAAGGCAACAGTGGACCGCTTTTGGCTAGTGTCCATTAGCTTGGCCAGCAAACAGAATCTTAATGAATATATTTAAATGTGCTTTTTTTGTTGTGAAAGAAAGAAAGAATATATTTGGTGTCTGCCCCCATCCCCTTTCCTAGAACCCCTGGAAACATCTGAAGTGATACAGGTCTTTTTTATGCTAATGAGATGACTGGCGCCTGGGGGTAGGGACAGGTTGCCAGGGGAACTAGTCCTGTGATTAGAGAGTTAGCCCTACCCCTGACCTCTAGGGAGGGAAGAGGGGCTGGAGGTTGAAGCCCCCATAAAAACCCTAACCTAAGGGGTTCAGAGACCTGCTGGGTTGGTGAACAAGAATATATCCTTGTGCCAGGAGAGTAGCACACTCCAAACTCCACAGGGACAGAAGCTCCTGTGCTCAGGACCCTTCCAGACTTCACTGTATGTATCTCTTCATTGGACTGTTCATATGTGTCCTTTAAAATAGCCCTTGTAATAAATCATTAATAGTAAGTAAAGTGCTTTCTTGAGTTCTGTGAGCTGTTGTAGCGAATAATAGAAGTTGGGGCAGGAGTCATGGGAAGCCAGTCAGAAGTACAGTGACCCAGATTTGCAACTGGCATCTGAAGTTGGGGCAGTCTTTTGGGACTGAGCCCTTAACTTGTGGGACCTGACACTACCTCTGGGTGGATAGTGGCAGAATTGAATTGAATTGTAGGACACCCAGCTGGTGTTTATTTATTTATTTATTTTAGGACTTTATTTAATTAAAAAATTTTTGGCCACATGGGGTCTTTGTTGCTGCGCATGGGCTTTCTCTAGCTGCGGCGAGCAGGGGCTCCTCTTTGTTGCGGTGCGCAGGCTTCTCATTGCGGTGGCTTCTCTTGTTGCAGAGCACGGGCTCTAAGTGCGCGGGCTTCAGTAGTTGTGGCACGCAGGCTTCAGTAGTTGTGGCACACGGGCTCTAGAGCGCAGGCTCAGTAGCTGTGGCACATGGGCTTAGTTGCTCCGCGGCATGTGGGATCTTCCCAGACCAGGGATCGAACCCGTGTCCCCTGCATTGGCAGGCAGATTCTTAACCACTGTGCCACCAGGGAAGTCCCCCAGCTGGTGTTTCGAGAGTCAGTTGATGTGGGAATAATCCCACACATCTGGAGTCAGAAGTATTTTGTGAGCAGAGGAAACAAGAGGGGTTTTCCTTTAGTAAGAGTTTCTCTTTTAGCATCACCATTTTCTGTATCCTCAATGAAATTTGATAGCTAAATGTGATTTCTGTATTCTCCCATATCTTAAAAGACAATAATGTAAAGATAAACTGGGATCATCATATAATCCCTATCTAGCTTACAAATAATGTCCTAGTTGATTAAACCAACTTTTGAGGAATCTAACTTTTATTTTTTGCAGCATATACAGATTTGGGGGTGTCATATTTTGTAGCTATTAAGTCATTGTTGTTTAGGATTTAGATGTTGGATTTGGAGACACATATACCCGTTTCCCCCACGTATAGCACACTATCAAAAACAATCATGATATGGACTTAGCAGGCCAATTTTGAAATAAGCACTGAACATTGTCATGAAAAAACATGAAGATTCCCTGAGCCACCAAATGCTGCAATAAAGGAAATATGATGAAACCTATGTGAAATCTAACAGTTAGAAATAGCTACAGTGCATCAATGCCTGTACAGGCTTACAAGAGCATGAGTGTTTTTATGATCCAATGTATTGTTCACTGTGAACAGAGAGCCATCAGCTGAAAGCTATGCTTTCTAGACATTCACAATTAAAAGTAAGAAAGGACAGAAACAGCATTGGTAATGAACAGAAAGGTTTTTTTACACTGAAAATGTAAAACCAAGCAGTGGAAACTTATGAGGAAAATATAAATTATACATGTCCCCAAAGTGGTAAAGAAATATTTATACTCGTTCTAGCAGTAGGTAAATTGTCCACATTTTCCAAATCTGCCATTATATTTACAAGTGAATTAGTTTAAATTTTATATTACAAGTGCCAGGCCTTAGAGGAGCTAAACTAGAATTATTTGTTGTCCCCTGGAGTTACTCTAGTTATTTTGGTGTAATACCCTGCTGAGATTTATATGAAAATGAATTTTAATTTCTAATAAAGTAACCGTATGCTTTGGAGGATGTTGCAATAAGGTGTCATAAATAATTATTGTTTCTAACAAAGTCAACCTTGCGACAATCAGATCTTATTTTAACAACTACGTTAGACGTGGATTTTAGCCATTTCCATATTTCCACCACACTTCCTCAAAATCTTGAAATCTCAACAGGAGCGGTAGCCCGGTGGAAACCTTTTTCTTCCTCCTTTCTCCTCACTTACATAATGTTATTTTATTTTAGAATTGCAAGTTCCTCAAAGGAGACAGGTCTCCCTCAGACTTCATGTTTTTTTTTTTTCCCTCTCTTAATTTGTTGTTTTTCCCTTGCTGCTTTTAATATGTTTTCTTTGTATTTAATTTTTGAT
>NC_041229.1:74775723-74776257 GCF_002837175.3 Physeter macrocephalus
ATGATTTTAGGCAGCCTCTCTGCTAATGGATGGGGCTGTGTTCCTGTCTTGCTAGTTGTTTGGCATAGGGTGTCCAGCACGGTAGCTTGCTGGTCGTTGAGTGAAGCTGAGTCTTGGTGTTGAGATGGAGATCTCTGGGAGGTTTTTGCCGTTTGATATTACGTGGAGCTGGGAGGTCTCTGGTGGACCAGTGTCCTGAACTTGGCTCTCCCACCTCAGAGGCACAGTCCTGATGCCTGGCTGGAGCACCAAGAGCCTTTCATCCACACGGCTCAGAATAAAAGGGAGAAAAAGTAGAAAGTAAGAAAGAAAGAGGATAAAATAAAATAAAATAAAGCAAGATAAAATAAAATAAGTTATTAAAATAAAAATTATTATGAAAAAAAATTTAAAAAGTAAAAAGAAAAAAGAACAGATGGATAGAATCCTAGGACAAATGGTGAAAGCAAAGCTGTACAGACAAAATCTCACACAGAAGCATACACATACACACTCACAAAAAGAGAAAAAGGGGCAAAAAATAATATATCTTGT
>NC_041229.1:74776604-74804779 GCF_002837175.3 Physeter macrocephalus
AGATTTAATCTGCTGCTCCTGAGGCTGCTGGGAGAGATTTCCCTTTCTCTTCTTTGTTCGCACAGCTCCTGGGGTTCAGCTTTGGATTTGGCCCCGCCTCTGCATGTAGGTCGCCTGAGGGCGTCTGTTCCCGCCCAGACAGGATGGGGTTACAAGAGCAGCTGATTCGGGGGCTCTGACTCACTCAGGCCGGGGGGAGGGAGGGGTACGGATGCGAGGCGAGCCTGCGGCGGCAGAGGCCAGCGTGACGTTGCACCAGCCTGAGGTGCGCCGTGTGTTCTCCCGGGGAAGTTGTCCCTGGATCCCGGGACCCTGGCAGTGGCGGGCTGCACAGACTCCCGTGAGGGGAGGTGTGGACAGTGACCTGTGCTCGCACACAGGCTTCTTGGTGGTGGCAGCAGCAGCCTTAGTGTCTCATGCCCGTCTCTGGGGTCCGCACTGAAAGCCGCGGCTCGCGCCCGTCTCTGGAGCTCCTTTGAGCAGCGCTCTTAATCCCCTCTCCTCGCACCCCGGGAAACAAAGAGGCAAGAAAAAGTCTCTTGTCTCTTCGGCAGCTCCAGACTTTTTCCCGGACTCCCTCCCGTCTAGCCGTGGCGCGCTAGCTCCCTTCCGGCTGTGTTCACGCCGCCAACCCCAGTCCTCTCCCTGCGATCCGACCTCCGAAGCCTGAGGCTCAGCTCCCAGCCCCCGCCCGTCCCGGCGGGTGAGCAGACAAGCCTCTCGGGGCTGGTGAGTGCTGGTCGGTACCGTTCCTCTGTGCGGGAATCTCTCCGCTTTGCCCTTTGCACCCTGTTGCTGCGCTCTCCTCCGTGGCTTCGAAGCTTCTCCCCTCCGCCACCCGCAGTCTCCGCCCGCGAAGGGGCTTCTAGTGTGTGGGAACCTTTCCTCCTTCACGGCTCCCTCCCACGGGTGCAGGTCCCGTCCCTATTCTTTTGTCTCTGTTTTTTCTTTTTTCTTTTGCCCTACCCAGGTACGTGGGGAGTTTCTTGCCTTTTGGAAGGTCTGAGGTCTTCTGCCAGCGTTCAGTAGGTGTTCTATAGGAGCAGTTCCACGTGAAGATGTATTTCTGATGTATCTGTGGGAAGGAAGGTGATCTCTGCGTCTCACTCTTCCGCCATCTTCTCCTGGTCCTTTCTCTCTTAATTGCTGCAGAGACAATGGATCACCTTAGGTTGCAGTGTGCATGATTTGTCCAGAGCAATTAACTTGGCTCATCCTTTCCCTGTGATTAATAGTTATTAATTTTGGTAACTGTGAATAACTAAGAGTCAGAGGGAGAAAAAAAAAAACACCGGCTTCCATTTATAGTTTCACTTTCCACACCTCAGAAGAGCTCAGTGGTTCCATTTCTTATCTCCTTTCTTCCCTTTGTTATCCCTTCACCCGGCTTTCTTTGCCTTACTTTACGATGTGTCAATCAGTAAGTCAATTAGCATATATTTATGTGCTGCCCTGGTTCATGATGGGCAGTGTGGGGCATTGAAAGAAGAGTAAGACAGGATTTTTTTTTTTTTTCTTTTTTTTTTTTTTCGGTACGCGGGCCTCTCACTGCCGTGGCCTGTCCCGTTGCGGAGCACAAGCTCCGGACGCGCAGGCTCAGCGGCCATGGCTCACGGGCCCAGCCGCTCAGCGGCACGTGGGATCTTCCCGGACCGGGGCACAAACCCGTGTCCCCTGCATCGGCAGGCGGACGCACAACCGCTGCGCCACCAGGGAAGCCCAGACAGAATTTTCATCTTCTGTAAATCACCTCCTTAGAGCTAATCAGGCTACCCGGCATGCTACTGAATTGAAGTGGAGGAGGAATTCAGAGAAATGTTAGGGCAGTGGGGGCTGAATTAGACAGGGGTTTCCTGAAGAGGGTGGGAGCTGAAGAATGAACAGGATTTGGATGGAAGGACGGAGGAAGGGAAACATTTTATGCT
Organism: Physeter macrocephalus; assembly: GCF_002837175.3. Classification (NCBI taxonomy): domain Eukaryota; kingdom Metazoa; phylum Chordata; class Mammalia; order Artiodactyla; family Physeteridae; genus Physeter; species Physeter macrocephalus. The sequence goes on from NC_041229.1 coordinate 74,778,530, forward strand.
CATTCCACAAAGGTTTATTTTTACTTAATATTTTAATACTCAGGTATGAGGTATATAAATGCTCAGAAATCAATATCCTACAATTCAGTATGTAAGACTTTATTTTCTTCAGCCTGATCTAACTCCCTTGCCTTCTTCTCAATAAAAGAAGTGGGGAAGTGTCCAATTAGCGGTCCTTGGGTCTCTCTTAGTTTGAAACTCTTATTTGGATGAACTCAGTCTCATTTAGGTAAGCCTAAGTGTTCAGTCTGTTCAAAGTTTCAAGCTTACAGCTTTTGGAGATTTCCCCTTTCCCTTCGTTTTCTCAGGATGATACTGACATGTCCTTATGGCAGAGGGGCTAGGGTGTGTGGTCTAAGCATTATTCTTCCAAGTTGCTTTGCTCTGTCTGCCCTTGGATGAGGTATAATTCATCTCACCCAGTCCTTGGGTGGTGGTCTCTGTTCTTCTGTGTCCTCTCGGGGTTTCCATGCATGAGTGCTCCGAGGGAGCCTTTCCATCTTGATGACCATGGTTCCCACCTCTGCTGTCATGGGGCTGTTGATTCTCTGAGACCTGATTGCAGCTCCCATTTGCTCTCCTGTTGGCCCCTCCTTGGTGACCTCCCTAGCTGGCATGCTCAGGAACCTTGTCATGGTGGGGACCCAGGAAACTCTGAAATCCTTCCTGCCTGTACCCAGGGTCCTGAGAACCACTGAGCCTCTCTCTGCATAAGTATGCCACGCCACCATTTCTGTTGCAACTTCCCCCAGTTGGTGTGGTAGCACCCTGTTGGAGGGTCTCCTTCCAGACTTCCAAATGGCAAGTTGACTAGCAAATTCTTTGTTTTTATATCCTCCTCTGCCCTCTCTGGGGTTTTTATCTTCTTGATGCCTCTGCCCCCGTAAAGCCAAAAAGCTGGGGATGTCAGGTCCTTAACACCTTCATTCTTCATATATCCTCTTGGAATCTCCCCCATCTCCATGCTGCCCTCACTGGAAAGTCTTCAACTTCCTCCTTCTATCTAGTAGGAACTTCTGTATCATATTCTTTTTCCCTACCCAGTGGGCATACCTTCCATTTTTCTTTGGTAAAAAAACCCTTTATCCTTAATGATGAGAAAAGCTATAGGGGAGAATCCTGACCCCCACCACTAGATTATCAAGGGGAAAATACGCCAAGAAATATTTCTCTAATTAGTCACACCACTCAGAATAGCCATCATCAAAAAATCTACAAACAGTAAATGTTGGAGAGGGTATGGAAAAAAGGAAATGCTCAGGCACTGTTGGTGGGAGTGTAAATTGATACAGCCACTATGGAGAACAGTATGGAGGTTCCTTAAAAAACTAAAAATAGAACTACCATACGACCCAGCAATCCCACTACTGGGCATATACCCTGAGAAAACCATAATTCAAAAAGAGTCATGTACCACAATGTTCATTGTAGCTCTATTTACAATAGCCAGGTCATGGAAGCAACTTAAATGTCCATCAACAGAGGAATGGATAAAGAAATTGTGGTACGTATATACAATGGAATATTAGCCATAAAAAGGAACGAAATTAGGTCATTTGTAGAGACATGGATGGACCTAGACAGTGTCATGCAGAGTGAAGTAAGTCAGAAAAAGGAAAACAAATATCACATATTAATGCATATATGTGGAATTTAGAAACATGTTATAGATGATCTCATTTGCAAAGGAGAAATAGTGACATAGACGTAGAGAACAAATATATGGATACTAAGGGGGAAAGGGGGAGTGAGAGGAATTGGGAGGTTGAGATTGGCATATATGCACTATCGATACCATATATAAAATACATAACTAATGAGAACATATACAGTATAGTACAGGGAACTCTACTTAATGCACTGTGGTGACCTAAATGGGAAGGAAATACAAAAAAGAGGGGATATATGTATATGTATAGCTGATTCATTTTGCTGTACAGTAGAAACTAACACAGCATTGTAAAGCAACTACACTCCAATAAAAATTAAGTAAAAAATAAAATGAAAAAAGAAATATTTCACAAAATCTACCAATAAATACAATGTATGACCAAATGAGCCCAACACTATTTTTCTGATTCACGATTCAGTGAAGTAGCAAAAGGTGATGACTACTCTGGATTTAAGATTTCAAGGTTCCTGACACCAAGTCAGTCGTATGGATGGGACATGACAAGACCAGGTGTTGGGCATCATGAAGAGCTACAGGATGAGACATGAGGCTCAGGGGTTCCTTTATACTTTACAACCCAGAGAACTAGGAGCAGATTTGGAGTCCATCTCCCCAAAGCAGCCTGAAAAAGAGAGTGATGCTAAATGCAACATGTTACCCTTGATGGAACCTGGAACAGAAAAAAAGACATTAGTGCAAAAACCAGTGAAATATGAAGTCTGGAGTTTAGTTAATAGGAATGTACCAATGTTGATTTCCTAGTTTTGACAAATGCACCATGGTAATGTAAGATGTTAACATTAGGGGAAACTGGATTACGATATTCAGGCTCTCACTGTACTATCTTTGCAACTTCTTTGTGAATCTAACACAATAGAAAGTTTATTCAAAATGAATTACTTATCTGTGGACAAAGCCAGAAAGCAAGAAGCAAAATGCAAACTATTATTCATTGTTACAATCTTGTTTCTTTATTCTTTTTTTCTGTCCTTATATTTTAGAATGGTTTTAAAAATCATGAATGTTAAACAGTTTCTTTGGTGCCATACATAAGTGTATATGTATGTGTATGTATATATATGTATGTGTGTGTGTGTGTGTGTGTATATATATATATATATATATATATATATAGTTTACATGGGCTGTTTTCAATAGTCATTTAGATATGTGGAAAAAAAGAGAAAGATTCCTCTTTTCCAGCACTTTTGATAGATTGATCCTCTATAAGAATGCAAGCCACCCTGCATTTCAGTGATTTAATTTAGATACCAGAAGTTTTTTTTTTTTTTTCTTTTAGTCACAGCTGATTTTGTTGTTGTTACTGCTTCTGAAGTTTCTTTTGTAAGGAGATATGTTTGCACTTTCAGTTTACAATCTTTTTTTTTTTTTTTTTTACACTGATGGTGGTGACAATTTTCATTAAGCACCTCACACATTTCCTTCTACCATCTTTAGGTACCTCCGGTCCCGTTATTACCAAAATTAATCTTCTTCCTAGGTGTGTAAGCACCTCGACACAAAACACATCTTGCAGGCTATTGAGCCGAAGCAGCAGCTAATTTACCAGCATTGGCTTGGTCAATAATGTTGACCAGGAGGAGGACTTCAACTGTCTTTCATCCTCCCTCTGGTCAGCATTATTAACTCGATAATCTAATGAGTGTGCTTGAAAATTGCCATCCACGTTTGCCTCTGTGTAAGGGAAGATTAGATTAAATTCAACCTGTACAATGTCAAGCATGCTGAAAATTACATGTCTTGCCTATTTATAAAGGCTACTTTTATGGAGATCTTCCTTCTTTCTATAAACTCAGCTTTTTTTTAAAAAATGAAATATACATTTTCAATAGGAGCTTATTTTCAATAGGAATAGAATAGGATGACACCTATTACTTGATGAGCAACAAATGTAATTTGGCAGATTACATTAAATGAGATTCCTATTACACATTAGGCTAAACTCATTATGCAAAAAGGCTCATGGCATCCAAGTTTGGACTACATGATGGTTTGTAATATTTTATATTGTATGCCATGCTCCTACTCTAGGTCAGTGATGGATGTCAAATGCCAGGGTTCGGGTGCCATGCCTGTAAGACTGGCACAACCCTGTTATGGCAGAATACATAAAATATATATGGCAACTTGCTGCTTCGTTTTTTGTTTCTGTGCTTTGCTTCCTTGCCTATCATAGTTGGCTCTTTCCTAACAGTTGGGGCTTCATCATATTTTAATATGATGCTACTGTGTCATACTGGTGCAGTCTGTCCACAGCTGTGCTACTTGTTAGTTCTTGGGTTCCTGGCAACACTCTATCTGGTATATGACATTTTTCCTGTTGATAACACAGATGACCCCAAGTAATCAACTGGTCCCTTAGACTTTCCATCCTAAAAATTTGTGCCCAAGCTTGAATTTCCTTTGGTTTCATGCTACTGTATTTATATTTCCAAGGCAAGAGTTTGAAGCTTTTAAGGGAAGCTGAAGGGCATCCATTGAATTCACCCTCCAAAATTAGTACCCCTTACCCTGGTGGCTAGATTGGTACTAATACAAGTCCATCAATAATGACGGAATTGAAAACAGGCGATTTTTAAAAGAGTTACGTGCTTACTAATATTTTTCCTCTGGACCTTGTTTTATTTTGTTTTCTTTTAAAAAACTCATTGATTAAAACTTTGACCCCCGTGTAAAAACTCCCAACTTCCGTTACGTGAACTTTTCCCTCAACTTTAATGGGCATGGGCTTTTCTTATTTTGAGTTTTAAGCTGTTTTAACTGGAAATGTGTCTCAGCTTCAAATTAGGTGGATTCTGTTGTTCTTTTGTTCATTATGGTATCAAAGGTTTAGCTTCTAATCTGCCACCTGCTCTGTAAAGAACATGGATACTCCAGAGTGTGCTTGCTAATTATATTTGATTACTTGAAAGGTCGTGTGAAGACTTTGAGTGCGTTTGGGTGGAGATGTTTAGAGTGTTGATGGATGATGTCCCTCGAATCCAGAAAGGGCTAATAAATGGGGTTGGACAAAAGGTGTTGGCAGTGATTAACTAAATCATGGTGAAAGATGTGGATCTGCCTTTGGGAAACTTTTCTCTCCTAATCAGCTGGTATTCATAGTTGTTGTTTGACCTTGAATGAGAACCTTAATCTAGTTTCCTATGTCACTGAGGGGTGTAGTGGGATTCGAGATCATTGTGAAATGCTTGAGGGTAACTACTTAAGAGCACCTTCTTGAACTGTCCAGTCATCCTAATCATGCCTTTTGGGGCCCAGAGTTAGAACCTCAGAATTGTTGGCTGTTGATTTTTAGCCAGAATCTAAAGTGATGGTGATAGGGTCTTATTATCCTTTCTCCTAGCAATTATGGACAAATGTGCTTTTTAAAAAGCTAAAGAACACCTAGGAAAGACAAAGACAGCTCTTAGGAACTTTTAACATCTTCTTATGTTTTTGAAGTCATGGGAGACTCCATAGGAGGAGTATTTTTGAGACTCCATGGGAGAAAACACTGTAATGCCTCCAATTCATCCTGATGGAGTACATTTGACAGGGGTTTATATAGGTCAGATACCTTGCTTTTTTATAAGCCACAGCAGAATGTGAGGCTTTTGATAGCCATTATTTTTGGACTTCAATGTTCTTTATGTAGCACGATGTTAAAATTGGACTCTCTCTGTCCTGTGGAGAACAGCTCAGAGGCATAGAACAGAACAACAGGTGGCAACAACTTCCTCATTCCGAAGTGAGATGCTGGACCACTTAAGTAGGACTTACAAAGAGGTGCCTAAGAACTCTGGACCATCCACTTCATCCTACTGAGAAGGTCAGAGAGGGAAGAGAAGAATGGACAATGGGAGAGAGCATTTCTCTGGATGGAAATAAACTCTTCCCACTGTTGGGAGAGGGAGAGAATTCGCTCCTCCCCATTCAGCCTGATGAAAAGAACTTCATGGATACTCCTGGAGAATTTGTGTTTTGGGAGATTTTGAAGGGCAAATGATTTATTGGGGAGGATGGGAATGCCTATTAAAATTGAAGTGAAAGGAAGTAGCTTTGTGCAGGGAAAGCCCCAGACCACATGCACACCTGATAAGGGCTTGGCCCATCAGTGGGGAGCTCCCCCCAAAAGAAGAGTCCCATGTGAGGCACAGGTGGCTTGGGCTTGGTACTTCTGCAGGGCTCAGTTACTCGCTGGGGACAGCCTGGGGAGAATGTGGCCTCAGCTCTGGTGCTGTGGCACGGGGATGCAGATGGGGGCTGTCAGCTCTCTGTGCTTTTCACAACCAAACAGTAAGGTCTTTCTTGAAGAGAGATCCGAGCGGCATATCTCCACGGCTACCGGGAATGGCAAACGGCTTCTCCATGTGTTTCCCAATGGTTCCAGCATCTCTGCAACGTAACATTTCTGAGGAGGACCTAAGTACCTATTAGGGGTCATAAAAGGCTTTAGACTAGAAATGGAGGCTCCTAGAATATGGCGGTTGGGCAAAAATATTCTATAAAAATTACCTACATTGATTAATGAACAAAGGGAGAGACTATGTGAATATTTGGGTATTCTGGCCATTTTGTCTTTGATAAACGTTGTATCCATAGCAGTGAATGTGAAATGCTGAGGGTCGAGGGATAGATGGAGTGGAAAGTCTTCCTGCTTGTCTGGACTGTCTATTCCATTCTATTTAGAAAGCTTTAATCTTCATAAGTAAAGAGTAACGGGATGCTGCAGAGCAAGAGGTAGGTATATTTGTCTGGAACTTCCTCAGCTGGAAAAGTCTTCCTGGATTTGCACCAAATCTGCCTTTCACATTCCCCCCTCCCCCACAACATCCCTGTCTCCTGCTCCATCCAAAAAGTGTGGCCTTCACTCTGGCAGAAGGTGTTACTGCCCAAGGGCTGCTTGCCAGAGAACTGCCCAATCCTGCGGCTCTCAGCCAGTGGAAAACTTTCCTCCTCTGCTAAGTCACCTTAGTGAGGCACACTGCCCTTAAAATTAGGCTGTTCTCCTAATCCTCTTCCCCGCTGCCGCTGTCACTTGCTGTCTCCTGCCACTTCCACTTGCAATGGATTTTCTTCTGCAACCTTTGGCTATCCTAGGAGCCATCTTGAACGCTAAGGATTTCTTCTAATGCCCCCAGTTCCTCTGCCCCTGTGGTGTTGTGCTGACTCCTTAAAAGCATGATTGCAATTTTTAACCACTAACAGAATGAGTATTAAATTAATATTTCATTCGCTGATGGAGTTGATAATATCTGTATTCTTAAATGTGTTTTCTCTGCTCATTCATTAACTAATTGATCATTAATTGAACAAGCATTTGCAGAGCATATCCTGTGTTCCAGGCTCTTTGCTAAATTTTGGAATAAAGTCATTTAGACTTGGTTCCTGACTTCAGGAGGCTCAAGGTCTCTACATTTTCCTATAAATCCTGTCTATAAACATAGAACTGTTTTTTTTTCTTTTAGCTTTACTGAAAGATCCCTGGTTCTTTGACAGAGTGGGGATGTGTCTGGTGGGCCAGCTACCACTACATCGAGATAATGATAGAAGCCTTATGATGAGAAGAAGCCTAAAGAATATCAGCAATGACGTGGTCACTAAGACTCCATTGTTCTATTATGTCACATTAATCTCGTGTGTTGGAAAGTTGAGGCCGGCAGGAACACTAGAGACCATCTAGCTCAGACTCTAGTTTATTGGCCCAGAGACCACAGCTGGGAGAGGGAGAGTGACTTGCCCAAGGTCAGATCCCATAAATGAGAGATCTGGGACCCTGGCTCTTTCTCCACACTCTTTGCTTTCTTCTGACATGTGTTGGTGCAGAGACCAATGGCCCTTGTGCCAGGGAAGCTGGAAGAGGTTTTGCCACCGTGTAAGCTTCAGGATGGGTTCAATCCAGGATCCTTAGCTCAAAGGGTCTCTGACTCCAAGAAATAAACTGCTAGAATTAATGCCAAATTACTTTTTGTGTTGTACGTAAATTATGAAAGTAGGTGTTTCTAAACTCTGTAGGCTCAAATTTTTTTAGCTGTTGTCATGTTTCCTTTTTATTGATTTATTATGATTGTGATTTATTATGGTCATCCACAAGGGTTGAAAATGTGGAGAAAGCAGCATTTAGAACTTCCCCAGCTTCGATGATATGAGCTTTTGCTTTGACCACAAATGGCAGTTTGAACATTTAAGTAGCTGCTTGTTGTTTTTTCCGTGTCTGATCCCCTCACTCGAGAGCAGGGACAGGATCCTCCGAACCTTCATCCCCAAGCCTGACCTCAGTCCCACATGAAAGATGTTATGGATTTGGATGGTGGGCATGGTTTCTTGATAAGCAAGTCATCCCAGTAATGAAACTGTGTAGCTCATCGAAGCTGAGCTTTTGAAACAAAGCCATGTAGGCTCAGATTTTAAGGTGAAGAAGTGTTTAAATACAAAATGCAGATGAAAATTTCCCCTGGACTTTGGTGGAGTGACGGATGTGAGAAAAATAGAAAAACCCATGTATATTCTTTTTGCGTTGCCTTTGCCTTAGAATCCCTTCCTCAGCTTCTCTGCCTGGAAACCTTGTATTCATCCTTCTATCAGTAGTGCTGTATGCTCCCACCTGAAGAACTGTCTTCCTGCCTGTGTCCTCACTGCACTTTATGATGACCATTATAGCGCTTGTGACACTGAAGTTTCGTTGTCCATCAGTGTCTTTCTCCCTGGCTGTGCTGTGAATTTCAGTGGCAGGGAATCGCCATATTCATCTCTATGTCTCTAAAGCCTATCACAGATGCTGGTACATAATAGGTGTTCAGTATATATTAATTGAAATAATAGATAATAAAATCTAATAATTAGAATGACTTAGGCTGAGCTTACATAATAATATGTATAGTAATACACATGAATGCAGATCTTTTTTGATTACAAAGCATTTTTGTTTATTGCCTTACTTGATTCTAAAATCAACCCGAGGAAAGAGGTATCAGTATTCCCATTGTTCCAGAAAGGCACAGAATCAGAGGAGTCATTTTTATCTAATAAGAAAATTGAGATTCCAAGCCAGGAATCCTGGCTCCAAACCACATGCCCTAACTTCTCCATGGAGATTTTCAAATACCAGGCATGGACTGGTGCCTGTTTGATAGTTTGCACATATCCATGATAAAATGAGTAAAATAAGAGTAATAAATGAGTTTTTTATAATGCTCAATTTAAAATAAAGAACCATCCTTTATGATGTTGTTTTAAAGTGTCCTTTTTAAAATAAAACGATAGTGGTAGCACGTGGTATATTAAACATCTATACTGTCCGAAAAGAATATTGGCTACAGTTTGTAAGATAAACATTATTACAAAAAAATTTTTTTTGAAGTGTTGCCAGTTTGCTAAACCCCAAAACCTAGGAACCACAGCTACCTTGGTGAAATACCTCAACTAGTTAATTTTTTCCACGCCTGTCTCCTGGAAGCAAATGATGAGGAAACAAGCGCGTATCAGAAATTTAATTAAGAGCACATCCATCCCAAAGTTATCTAGGGCGTGTCCTGGAATCAGAATATACCAAATCTAATTTTTCATATTTGCCTTAGCTACATCCCTGGAAAGTGAGGACTCATATTCAGAATAATAACTGTAGTCACACTATTCTTATGAGCTTGTATTTCATTATGACGGTATTCACTGATGCTTAGGCGTGGGTAAAAACGTCTGTATGATGACTGTCCACAGTAAGACTTAAAACGAGGTTCATTGCTATTTCTCATTTAAGCCTCATCTTAAATTCGTATTCTGTTATTTCCAGAGCATGCTGGACAATTGCCTTTTCCCCGCTGTGTTTACAAATTGGATAACACAACAGATTTCCCCACTTTTCAATCCAGAAGCTGATACTGGGTGCAGAAGGTCTGCTCCACCAGGTTTAGAGTGCTTTTTGTCCCGGGCTGCCTTCCCACCCAGTGGCTATCGAACTGGACTCTTGACAGAGTTTTTGCTGGGCAAAGAACGTGGATGGTTCATCACACTGGTGGCATTTGGAGCCCACGTCACTGCTCAGGGGTGCTCTGGCCTGATCACTGGCAAATTTTGCTGCCTCTTGGCCCTTGTCTTTAGGAATGGGTAGCATGTATTTCCAATCTCTTCTCTTCTTGATAAACACAGTGTTTGCGAGCGTCAGCATTAACTGCGCAGTTTTGCAGCCCCAAGGTTAAAAGCTTTCCGATGTCTCATTAACTCACAATGGCATTTCATTTTTAATATTGTCTAGGAACCCTTGCTGGAATCATCACCGTTCAAATGACTTTAATTTGCAGAGACAAACTTAGCGGTGATGGATGCTTTAGAGATGCAGACCAAAGTGGCAAAGTGGTGGGTGCCACTTCGGTGGGCTTATTCTTGGTTAATAATTGTTCATAATGTTAGGAACATAACGTGTGACACTAGTATAACAAAGCGGCGATAAAGCCAGCTTTGGACTTAGGCTAATTTGGGCTTGAATCCCACCTGTGTCTGTTGCCAGTAAGCCTTAGGCAACTCATTTAACCTGCGTCACAGTTTCTTTATAAAATAGATGTAATTATTAATTTCCTAGACTTCAGGCGAAGATTAAATAAGAAAAAAGTAAAAATTAAAAAAATATATATATCTAGAGTCTAGCTAAGTACTGGGATAAAGTCTGTCTTGTGTGTTACCTTCCTGGAGGCACACAAAGAACTTTTAAAATCAAATGCTTTGCCTGGGGTCGCTAAGACTCCAGAGTGACAGCAAGTGTAGACAATCAGAAGCCTTCCTGCTCCCTCAGGAAGGTCTCTGAATGGCGGAATCTCCTCCCTGTGGTGGGGGATGCAGGATACGGAGGACCCTTCTCTCCGGGTCTTGTTTTTCTCAAGAAGTGGGACCATTAATATACCTGTGTCATATTGTACTTTAATGATTGAACCCCATCTTCTAGTGGGTACGGTCACCGTGCTTGATTTTCACTCTTGTTCATCTTCCCTCCGTGTGGTGAGTGACTCAGGCCTTGCTCCCGGAGCAGACCCCACCGGCTCTGGTCCTCAGTCCTGTCTTTGCTCTCCTCTCATCAGCGTTTATAGGTTCTCAGTGACAGGTCTCTTATGTAGCTGGCTGCAGCAGGGTAAGATCCCAAGACTTCTCTTGGGATTGAAGCCACCAACTCCATCCCATTCATCTGAAAGGTTGGTGCTGGCGTTTTGGCCAGTGTGGTGCCTTATTTCCCCACCATCATTGACCCTGATACGACTCTTTCTCTCTGACGGTTTCATAGGGAGGTCAGCTGGATGGGCCAAAGTGAATTCCTTGGCCTCTGAATGAAATAAACGTCTCTTTCTGCCTCTAACACTGTGAATTCCTGGGAAAGCAAAGCACAAAGTAAAAATCAGAGTTAACTTTGTATGGCTATCCGCCTGTGGGTGGGGTAGCAGGTGATATATTTACATATAACAGTGCGAGGTGAAGGTGGGCTGACCTTGCTTTATTCTTGGGACTAGAACAGAAGGTCACAGACCTTTTTTCTCGAACAAGGCAGGATTCTATTCCAGATGTCATCCTCCATCCTATCCCATAACTAGGGAAACTAAGAGAAAGCAGTCAACTCACCTAGTATCTTTCCCTTACCCTCTTATTGTCTGGATACATTTTGTTTTTCAAAGTTGGAATGGAGACAGGCATTTCTGAAATTCCTAGAACCTTTAAACTGGTTACAACTATCAGTTCTTTGTGACATATTCTCCCTAGAAGACATAATAACATGTGACATATTGTTAGGATCGGGGCATTCACAACCGGTGTGTATATATCAGGCATAGGGTGAGAAGCTGCAGAAATGATTGGGGTGAAAGTTATTGCTAGCCTGGGGCTGCTGTGTGCTGTAACTGCTGCAACTCTCCTCTGGAGCTTTTTGCGTATGCATAGTTTACACCCCCCCCTCACCCCCCACCCCCTCCCCCGCCAGCCTTCCTGGTTGGCCTTCTCTTCCCTGTCTTGGAGAGCTATCTGTTTTGTTAGAAACAAGGCAGCCAACTTCCATCCTCTTGGTGTCTCAGTGCCAGGTTTGTGTGGGAGGGATACATGCTCATTCACACTCAGTTGCAATTGTAGGTGCTATGCCATTATGATTTAACAGTGAGTAATTTTATCACATCCTTCAGTTCTCAGATTAAAGAACAGTGATCATAGGATCTAGATGCCCAGTTGAAAACAAGCAACTTTAAACATTAAGGTGTGGCCTGCTATCTAAGATGATTTCTGTAACTTCACATATGTCGTTAAAACGTCATATATATAGTTACAGATGTAAATAAGAATAGCAATATCCACATTGGTTTATCTGCAAAGGCTCAGATGAAGTTCATCCCCGAACATGAAGCCTTCTATAACTTGTACAAGAGACATACCAAGGAGTTCAGAGCTGGAAGTGACTTTATTAAATCATTGAAGACAACCCTCTTCTTTTACGGTCGGGGTAATAGATGCCCAAAGGAGTGAAGTAACTCGCCTAAGCCTCTTTAGTGGAAGAGGTTGAATTCAGCAGCTCTCACTAAACTGCTCCCATTCACCTTCTCTCAACTCTGACAGTAATTATACCCTGAATCCCCAAGTAATTAGAAATTGGATCACATATTTTGAAACTTCTTACATTGCTTGCTTATTGTTTCATATGTGCAGACTTGTCTAACCTACTTCACTGAAAGTGTGTTGAGGGTAAGGCCTGCAAGCTTTTCTGTCATGAAGGTTGGGTTGATGCTAATCGTTTAGCGGAAAGATTCAGTGAATATTCATTGACTGATTGAAAAAGCCAAGTATTTTGTCTACATGATTCTATGTAAAAGAATACTAGGAAATTAAAAATGAGATCTGAACATTTTAGATTTCCTTCCCATAGATGGCATTTAGACTGTGAGTGTCTTGGGGAAAAGGTTGCATTAGAGTAATTTTTAGATTCACAGAGCCTGGTACATAGTAGATGCTGAAAAAACAGTTTGCTGAATAAATGAATGAGTAAATGACTGAAGAATGTGGGTAAAGAACTAATTAGGAAAAAAGCTATGGACAGAAGCTGAGAGAGAGGAGGTTTATAAGGAAAAGCTAGCTTGTCGGGATTCCCATGCTTGCACTCACATGTATCCTACACCAGGATGTGAGACAGGCAGACTTGAGAGGTCTCCCTCTGGGGGCCTGGGCCCTGGAGAACTTTCTGTTGTCTTGTAGTACCAGCTCTTCTACTAACTCACTGACCTTGGGCACTTGAGAGGGCAAGTGGTAATTAACACGGAGGGGAAGATGAAGTTCCTAAAATACTGTTGCTCTCAAGGTCCCATCAACGGAGGCAATTCAAAATACCAAGTAAAGTGCAAATGAGATAATTTGGTTGGTGGGAAGTGAACATTTATGAACACTTGGTTGTCCTATGGCCTGTGTCAATTTGATATGTTCCCAAACCTTTGTACTTCGTTTTACTATTGTAATCATTACAAGTGCTGATGATGGGTCCCAGTAATGACCACCTCTGACTCACAGCGGCCACCAGCAAAATTCCTGGAACTCCAGTGCACCTGATTCGGCATTCTCCTTGGCTTTGAGCCCACAGTTGTCTCACATCAACTTCTAAGGAGCCTCATGGAATTTAGCATCACTTCATTCATTCATTCATTCATTCATTCAAGTAACATTTATTGAAGGTCTTCTACTTATTAGGTGGTATGCAAAGTGCTGAGGATATGAAGATGAAAGGACCATTACCTGTGTTCCCAGTGGGAGGAACTCAGTGTGATGTGGGAGGAGTAAAATAAGGCCCCAAGCCCTAATCTGACCTCATAATATCTCATAGAACAAGCCTGGGGCTCACAGTGGAGCCGAGGGTTTCACCAGCAGAGGTACGTGTGATAGGTTACCCAGAGATCACACTCAAGGTGGCGATTCCTCTGATGCAAATCACTGCCTCCCAAGTCTGCCTCTTGCTGCCTCAGACATCTGATTTTGCCAGTTTGCTGAGAAGAGCTCCATATCTGAGGGACAGGCTTATATCTGACATGCTCGTAGAACGTGATTATAGACAATATCTCAGAATGTCAACTCAGTAATTTACAGTAGCTGTCAGGCAGGTCAGACATTTATCTCAGGCAGACCAGGATATTCGCACCTTGAAGGGAAAGAAAAATGATCAGAGGGTTCCTTAACGAGCATGTGCTCAGAGGAAGGAATAGCCATCAGAATCCCCTCTCCCCAGAATGGGCCCTCCTGACATCCCAGTTCTGTCCTTGCACTCTGGCAATGCGGCTGTTTACTATTCTGGCTTAATCGAGGTGTAAAGTATTCAGAGGAATGGATGGAGGGCATGTCTTTCAGACTGTGCTACAGGAATTTTTTTTTCTCTTCATAGAGCATTGCACTTCATATTAATTTCATTTTAATCAAAATACAGCCTTTGTATATTTTAAAGTGACATAGGGATCCATGGCTTATAATGGAAAAAACAGCAGTCTGCCGCTCACCCCTTCCCACTCCTTCCCTAAGGAAGTTTCTTTCGAAATTCCTTCCATTGTTTATTTCCATTTGTTCTTATGGATGTGTGTGTATGCTATCACTTACACAATTTTGTTCATTTTCCATGGTGTTTCTCTTACAGTAAACAAGGATTCAGCTTGCTAACTACTCCCCACCCCGCCTCGTCTGCCCTTCCTTCTTTTCACCCTTACCCTAGAACTAGGATTAACAGGAAGCTTCTGGTGAGGTTTGCAAAGGCTGAACTTACCGAGTGTGCAGTTGTAATCCCCAAAGCCCAGAGCACAGCCAACCAGGGTTCAAATCCCATGCTCTGACCTAACAGTTAAGACTGCAGGCAAGTCATTTAAAATATAGGACCCTGGGTTTCAACCTCCTCAGAATCAAAGTGGTAATACTTGCCATCTAGAAAGTGAAGGTAAATAATATATAATGTATGTAAAGTGCTTATAACTGCATACCTTAAAAATAGGCTAAGCTAAGGGTAGACCTGAGGGGCTCTTTTGAATGGTGAGGTGTCGCAGAGAGCTTGACTAGAAATACTTATATACTGGAGAATTTAAAGCAGGTAGAAATATGCCCCTCCTCCTTTGCCTCAGATCCTGCAAAAAAAAAAAATCTCTGCAAACTGTCCTTAGCTTGGCCAGCTTTGAGCCATGTCACTCTGCAGTAGTTTTCCACCTTTGGCTGCCCCAACCCCCTTTCTGTTCATTTTTTCTCTAAACAAGGTACAATGTCATTGATGAGGCTTCCTTCTGCTTAGTAAATTACAATCACACGGCAGTTCTCATTCCTTGAAATGACTCCCAGATCACCTTGATTGGGATTTTCAGTGCTTCTGATTTCCTCAGTCACATTTACAGACATTCCCTAGGTTTATTTCCCCAGATGGCTAATCTCACCCCATTGTATGTGGATTTTAGGAGTTTAATTCTCAGGTGGCAACCTTATTTCTCTTCTCTTTGCTTCCTTAAGATCTAATCACCCTCAGAAATCAATCTCAGAATTTCCTTTCTGGTGAAGCCTTTTTGGACTTCCTTTGCCATCCATGGGATGGACCACACCCCTGTCTTCCTGTTACAAGTTGGGTTCTCCGGAAGCAGACGCTGCTGAGATGGAGTGTGAGGTACAAAATGTTTATTAGGGATCAACAGCTATGAAATGGAAGGAAGCAGGACCTGGCAGAAGGAGAAGTTATAATGCTGATACAACGAAGACCTAGAGTAAATATTGTATGTCAGAGTTGTCATGTATGTCACGTCACACCAAGACACCCATGCCTTTAGGTCTGCTCTTGGCTCCACCCCCAGTGCAGGCTGCCCTGGGAAGAGCGTGTCCTCAGACCTGCAGCTAAGGTGGACCCAGAAAGAGCTGACAGCTGGGGGCTGCCTACTGACTGCGCTCTGCAGCTGGGTGGCCAGTCCTTCCTGCGGGGTCGGTGGGGGGCTGGGGGTGGCAGTCTTAGATGTCCGTCTTTGTGTCTGTCACATATGCAGAGTACTTATGTCAGTTTCTTAGTGAACACCCTTGATTGTAATTTATTGATTATTGTCCGCCTTCTCCCTAGGACGGTAAGCTAAGCTCAGGAGCTCTGTCTCTGTTGGGCTCGTCATCTCCAGCATGTAGTGGGCATGCAAAAAAAACCAGTGTTTGTCTTCAACGTCTAGAGTTATTTCTACCACTGTAGGCGTCACTGTAATCGGAAGGGCAGAAAATGACTACTGCCTGAGCCCCTCTTGGAGGCCTGCTACTGCGCCAGCCTTACACCTGCAAACTGGTTTTATCTTCACAACCACTTTGTGAGATAAAAGCCATTGCTCCCACCTTACAGTCGAAGAGCTGCGGCTCAGAGAAGTTGAGCAACTTTCTGACTCCAGGGCCTTAGCATTTTCCCATGCACTGAGCCAGCTCTGCTGCTGAGGCTGGGCTTCCGGGTACCACTGAGTTAGGACCTGTGTCTCCTCTGGCTTCCGTGTCGATATTCAAGCCCAGAGGACATAGGCCACCCCACGTTGAGCACCACTTTAGCTGCTGTATTTTCCTGTTGATGCCACACTAAGGTAAGTCGAGCACCCTCCTATAACCAGAATGCTCTGTTTCATACAGCAAGCATCCTGGAGCTGCAAATCTTCACGTGCTTTGCTCTGTCTTTTCCAACTCTGAGAGCGTATCCCAGATGTTGCCTTTGGGAACGTATGAGCGTATCCCAGCATACCCTTTGATGTGCTGTGTTCAGAGCTGTTCTCCCTGTCAGCCTTTCACTGAAGACCACAAAGTTTTCCCCAGGGGTGCCCTTTCTCTCTCCCCCATCCAGGAATTGTCTTGAGTTAGGGGCATGGGAAGCCCACTGGCCCCCTTATCCTGGGGGAGTCTTGGCTGGCATCTCTTAGGACTAGCCCACCATTCTTGGTCTCTCCCATGATGCTCATGGTGCCCTGATGCAGGCAGAGCCCTGACCATCCCCTGGGACTGATGGCTTGTGCCGCATGTTGAAGTGGATACTCATCTGACCTAAGCCCTCCCTCTGGCCCCAGGGTATAACAGTGCTGAAGATATTAGCCCTGGAAAGGTTAGAAAAACCTGGAGTTGGTTGGGAAGAGCCTAGGAAGGTGCCAATTTGGTTTCTAATCTTGAGGCAAGGGGTGAACATAGATGGCCAGATGATGGGGAGGGTGTGGAAATGGCAGCAAAGGAGGCAACCAGGCAGGAGAAAATCTCAGAGCCTGTGCCAGGAAAGCCCAGAAGCAGTGGTCTAGGCTGGAGAAAAGCCCTGTCCCTGGAAGGGGTGAGTAGGAGCAAAGCGCACGCAGATGAGGAAGCACTTGGAGTGTAGGATGTGGGGTCAGTACAGTGTGGTGGCTGAAAGCACAGTCTCTGAAATCAGACCATTTGGATGTGAATCCACTTTGCCACCAGTCATGTGGCCTTGAGCAAGTTACTTAACTACTCTCTGTCTTAGTTCTCTTCTTTGTAAAATGGAGATAATTACAACCGTTACAACATTGGGTTGCTGTGAGAATTAAGTAGGTCCAACATCATCTGCCAAGGATGTTTTTCCTCTCTGTTTTGTTCTTTAAATGAACGTTTGACTTCAGAACAGTTTTAGATTTACAGAAAGCTTGCAAGGAGAGGGCAAGGAGTTCTCAGTTTCCCTTATATTAGCATCTTAGGCTAGCTCTGTGATGCATTTGTTACAATGAATGAACCAGAGTTGGTACATTGTAATCAATTAAAGCCCATGCCATTATTCAGACTTCCTTGGTTTTACTTAATGTTCTTTATCTGTGACAGTATCCCATCCAGAACACCACTTATATCTAGTCATCATCTCCCCTTCGGCTCCCCTTGATGTGACAGTTTCCTTGTTTTTGATGACCTTGACAGTTCTGAGGTGTACTGGTCAGACGTTATGTAGAATGTCCATCAGTTGGGATTTGTCTGATTTTTTTTCTCACTATTAGGCTGGGGTTATGTGTTTTGGGGAGGAAGACTCATAGATATTTATTTTGTACTTTGGGTTATAATCCAATAGTACTTTATTTTGCTGTTCTAATTGTTCCAGCCTTGTCGTGTGGGAGCTCCTTCAGCTGGCTCCTCGGAAGGGGATTTTCAGTTGGATTCAACTGTGTCAACTCAGTGACTCAGTTGGATTTGATACAGTAGGAAACCGGGGCCCTGAGCAGAAGTTGCCTGTGCTGTCACTTAGCCATTAGATTCTTTCAGTTGCCAGAATGTGTCTAACCAGCTCCGGGCAGGTCTTCCTAACCTCCGAGATGGAAATTCTTGGAGTGGAATCAAGTTTGTACATTTTGTTACCTTCTCTCCCTGTTCACACTGTAAATTCTGTTTGAACAGCTGAGAAAGATCCTCCCTAGGACAGATTGATGAAGAAATGGAGTTTAATGTGCTATTATTTCCTCAGCCCTGCAATGCTGGCATTCTTTACCGTCTGAACTTTTTCTAACCAAGCACTAGACAGGCTTATTTCCCAAGTAAGTTTTATATTCATGGGGCTGATGAAACCGTAATTCAGTGAATGCACAACTCCTGGTTTGAGCGCTTATATTTCTGTCTTTATTTGCTTGTAGATTGCTCTAATCTCAGGACACTATGAAATCCTGGAAGACAGAGAGTATATTTTATGTATATTGGTGAATCCATTGCCTAGCACAGTACTATATTAGAGGCTTAACAATGTTGATTAAGTAAATGAACACAGGACTGGAAAAGTAATTTGTTTACTCAACTTGGTGAACTTGTTAATAAAATATTATTTAAAGAAAGTCAGAGATTGTGTCCCACCCACCCCCCATCTCCCCGTTGTGGTGGTTTTCTTATCAGCTTCTTAAGCACTTTTGAAAAATAGCCTTAATTTTGGCTCTTGTTTTCCTTAGCTGACCTTTCCCATTGCATTTGTCAGACATTTTGCCTCTTGGCTTTCACTTATCACTGCGCATACTTGTTCACTGACCTGAACTTTGTCCGTTTTTTTTCAGATTTCTGTACCTTTTCTTGTTATGTCAACTCTGTTTTTCTTTAGGTAACCACCTTTTGACAATTTTTTTTTTCTGTTCATCAGTTTTATTTCTTTTTCCTTTTTTTCTTCCTTCTTCTGGAGGTGTGATGCTCAGTTTCCTTCAAGCTTTAACATCAAGGAGTCTGATGAATATATTAGTTTTGTTTATTGCTGGATGCCATTATAAAGAATGGACCCAAGTGTGAATGGAGCAAGGTTGTCAACGAAGGGCCCAGAAGAAGAGGAAGACATTCATCCTTGCTGTTGAGCTTACTGCTGTGGGTACTGGGTCTAAGCACATAGTGGGCTCAGGGTTTGCTCTGCAAACCAGCCTCCCGTTTCTCTATGGTGAAAGCGGTTCCGACTTGGGAGTGACCTTGGTGATAAATGCCTGTCTGAGTTGTGTTGGCCTGACAGTATATTAGCCTTTGAAGGTCAAGCTTCTTTCTTCTTTCACAATTTGCTTTAACCTGTTACCCTCAGGTGACTGTTTTTTTGCTCCACGGCTTTATTGTCCTGTGGCCGAATCAACGCTGTTGTGAAAAGGTCAGCAGCTCTGAAACACCTTTGGTTCATAATGGAATGTAAGGCCCATTTTCAAGTTCCTCCCCATCCCTTCTTTTTTCCCCTCCCACCAATAATCGATTCCAGAGCCCCATCTGTGCTTTTCCTCTAAATGGTTCTTCTTTACAGGTGTTAACATTGCATTTAAGTAAAACATAACATTGCCCTCTTTTAAGCAGGCACCTCCTGTTAGAAACACAGTATGCTCTTCGTTCCCACGAACAATGATCTTTGCACTGTCGCTGTTTCTGGGCAACTGTTTTGCTATATAAATGGCCATTTCAGCCTGGTTTATGTGGATCTGATGTATAGAGCTTTTATATCTGAACACTGAGCTGCAGAATCCTATAGCATTTGCCTTCTGTGCTTCCCATATTGGCAGAAAGTAACTGCATCCTGCAGATCCTGCGGTGGAAAGAGGCTCTTCCATTGTGGTGCCTATTGGCACTACTGGCCACTAATGGATGGATGCCAGATAATGACTATGTTGTTAACTAACCTTTCCATTTCCATTGTGTGTTTGGACAGGCAGGACTATTCAGGGCAAGGTGAGTGCAATTACATACCTTCTTTTTAATGACAAATCAGTTTTGGTTGATTTCACCCACTTTCTCCCTTCCAGTAGCTAAGAATAAACCAATTACCTAGAGAAGCCTTGAGATAAATCAGATAAACACATTGCTTACTTTTTCTTAGGCCATGGAAGCATTTGGTTGGGTAAACACAAACCAATCTTACTTTGAATACCCAGGAGGTCTCCAAGCCCCTGAGAAAGGCACATAAGTGTGCCATGATTTAGTTCTACCATCTCTCTAGTTTCCTTTCTCCATTCTCACCCACAGGCACTCCTTATTTTTTTTCTAGCTGTAGTGAAGAAATCAGTCCCTGTAACAATCTATGCCCTTCACCTGTTGGTGCCTTTGTACATGCTGTACTTTTACCCTAAGTTACCTCTCCCTGCTGGTTTCCCACTCATCCCCCATCATTGTTAAACCTTCAGTGACCCCCTTCCCCACCTGTAGAACTGACCATCCCTAACTTCATGCCCCACTTGTACTTGGTACATTGTTGTACCTATCATGACACCTGGCAATTTTTGGTCAATATGTCTGTCTAGACCAGTGCTGTCCAATAGAACTTTGTGCAGTGAGGGGAAATATGTTTAATAGGGTAACCAGCAGCCACGTGTGGCTACTGAACACTTGAAATGTGGCTAGTGCAAGTGAGCACTGAAACTTTAATGTATATAGTTGGTTGTTGCTACCATATTGGACGGCGCAGGTCCAGACCAGTGGTTTTCAGACATTAGTATGTATCAGAATCACATGGAGGGCTTATTGAAACACAGATTTCTAGGGCCCACCCCCAGAGTTTCTGATTCAGTGGGCTTGTGGGGGGCCTGAGAATTTGCATTTCTAACAAGTCCCCAGGTGATGCTTCCTTTTTTTTCTCTTTTTAAAAATTGGGGTGTAGTTGCTTTACAATGTTGTGTTAGTTTCTGCTGTACACAAAGTGAATCAGCTGTATGTATACATCTATCCCCTCCCTCTTGGACCTCCCTCCCCACCCCCATCCCCCCATCTGGGTCATCACAGAGCACGGAGCTGAGCTCCCTGTGTTATACAGCAGGTTCCCACTAGCTATCTGTTTTACACATGGTAGTATATATATATATATATATATCAGTGCCAATATCTCAGTTCATCCCATCCCCCTTCCCTCCCCCCACCCCTTGTCCACATGTCCATTCTCTACATCTGCATCTCTATTCCTGCCCTGCAAATAGGTTCATCTGTACCATTTTTCTAGATTCCGAGGATTCATCCTTTGGTTTAGTGGTCTAGACCGCTGTTGGGAAATTATAGCCTCCAGGCCAGATTTAACCAGCTACCTGTCTTTTTAAAAAATTAATTAATGAATTTGGCTGCATCAAGTCTTAGTTGTGGCACGTAGGATCTTCGTTGCGGCATGCGGGATCTTTTGTGGCAGTGAGCGGGCTCTTCCTCGCAGTGTACGGGCTTCTCTCTAGCTGTGGTGTGTGGGTTCCAGAGCGTGCCGGCTCAGTAGTTGTGGCACATGGGCTTAGTTGCCCTCGGCATGTGGGATCTTAGTTCTCTGACAAGGTATCAAACCTGCATTGGAAAGAGGATTCTTAATCACTGGACCACCAGGGAAGTCCCAGCCAGCTACCTGTCTTTGAATGTGTCTTATTGGAAACAGTCTGCCTATCCATCTACGTTGTCTGTGGAGGCTTTCACACCACAATGACAGAGTCAGGTAATTGCAAGAGTAGATCATATGACTTGTAAAGCCAAAAATATTTGCTATCTGACCCTTTACAGAAAAAGTGTGCTGACCCTTGGTCTCTATGAATGTGACTTTGTTGTCTTTGTAGCTTTGGACCCTGCAACAGTGTGGGGTACAGAGTAGCCACTGAATGAATGAATGAATGAGATATTATAGAGGATTCCAGTTAGGTATAAATATTGGCTTTATTTATTATGGTAGGTTGTTGTAGGCTTTTCACAAGTTTTGAAACAATCTATTTGAGTCATTTTTACTTGAGCCATGAGGCATTTAAAATTCATGTCCCTTAGCAATTTGATCAAGGTGAAAGCTTTGAGTAAAGGACTCTGAAATGGAGAAGCCACATTAATCTGAATGGTAGGAATATTGGCTGTTGAATTTATTATTAGTAGTTGTAATAATATTTTATAGAAATCTCATTGGAAAGCCATTTTATCCTGGGACTATTAGGGCAACCTTCTCTTAAGACTGAGAAGAGCATCTTCAAGGACCTGA
This sequence comes from Physeter macrocephalus, assembly GCF_002837175.3. Lineage (NCBI taxonomy): Eukaryota > Metazoa > Chordata > Mammalia > Artiodactyla > Physeteridae > Physeter > Physeter macrocephalus. Next base: position 74,800,588 of record NC_041229.1, read on the forward strand.
GCCCCAAACCTCTGCTCTGCTTCCAGGGCTAAAATTAAGGGGGCTTTCACACTGGTTTGTCCTGGCACTTCCTCTAGGCCACTGAAGTCACAGGTGTGCTGAAAATTTTCAAGGTCCAGATACCAGTAACTAAGAGCTTTTTGGAATTCCATTTAAGTGAGGATTATAGCCTTTAAGCTTTTTTTTTTTTCTTCTTCTTTTTTCCTGTTTCACATGGCTTTGGGGGGAGGGCAAAAGAACAGTTTAGAATAGTTTAAATTTAGCAGCATCTAAATTTGTTATCCAATCTGAAACCTGCAAGTTATTCTTCATCTCTTCTTTTCCCTCATTCCTCATATCAGCATAGTGGTTAAATGGGTAAGCCTTGTAATCTGACTGCCTAGGTCCCAGATTCTGGCTTTACTTGTTATGAGCTGTGTGACCCTGAGCAAGTTACTTAACCTCTCTGGTCTCAACTCTTAGGGGTTCTTGGGAAAGTTACCCAAACTCTCTGTGCCTCAGTTCTTATGCTGGATTCTGTGTTGTTGACTGGGCACCACCACCACCACCAACCCCTTCTAAAGGCACCATTTACATCATATTACAGAGAAGCAGGAAAACAATTTCCCAGACTTTCTTTCCTAAATGATTTCTGGTTAGTAGCAGCCAATGACAGGCCCTTGGACACGTGTTGGGAGGCAGGAGAGGAGAAGCCCCTGTTCTCCAGAAGCAGTTACAGCCAGACACCTGGTAGATGTGGGAGCCACAGCTGTTTTCCAATGAGCTCTTAAGAATGACCTGTTTACACTGCAGCTCCAAGCAGTGGTAGGAGGGTCCCAGAGATTCTTTAGATTTTTAGCAGCTTCCTGGTGAGCTCTCAAAATGACTGACTTCATTGCTACAGTCTGAGATCACTAATGGTTGCTTCCCAACATTTACTCTCCTGGTCCTTCCAAACATTATGAACAGCTTCAGTGTTCACCTTCTTTCCCATACCTGGAATCCATAGGTTGGCTTCTATTTTCCTAGTCAAGCTCTGACTGATATAGTATTCTCATGAGTTAAATGCAGATAAGAATAGTACCGCCTCGTAGGATTAAATGAATTTTATACAGACACACACACACACACTCTCACACACACAGAGACATATATACCTGAAGCTCTTTTAACATATTTTATATTTATTTTTTAATGTGTCTTCCCCATTTCCATTGGCATATGAGCTCCGCTCTATTTAGATTTTTTTGTTGGAAGCCTCCTCTGCTTTTTTTTTTTTTTTTAATAAGTTTTTGGCTGCATTGGGTCTTCGTTGCCGCATGCGAGCTTTCTCTAGTTGCGGCGAGCGAGGGCTACCCTTCGTTGCGGTGCACAGGCTTCTCATTGCAGTGGCTTCTCTTGTTGCGGAGCACAGGCTCTAGGCGTGCAGACTTCAGTAGTTGTGGCACGCAGGCTGTAGAGTGCAGGCTCAGTAGTTGTGGCGCACGGGCTTAGTTGCTCTGCGGCACGTGGGAATCTTCCCAGACCAGGGCTCGAACCCGTGTCCCCTGCATTGGCAGGTGGATTCTTAACCACTGCACCACCAGGGAAGTCCCCTCCTCTGCTTTCTGTCTAATTTGCATTATATGTCCATTCCTTACATTTCAAATGGATTGATATTTGTCAATGCAAATTTGATCATGTGTCTTTTCTCCTAATCAGCAATAACTCCTCATTATCTATGAGGTAAAGTAGAAACTAGTTCCATAGAGTGGAAGATAAAGTTGGCCATGATTGATCACTTACCCACTCACAGTCTGTGCTGTAGCCCTACTGAAGTTTTGAGGATTCTATAACTTACTTGAGTATTTCATATATCCATGCCTTTGCACATTCTGTTCCATCTGCTGGGGAGATCCTTCCCTCTTTTATCTGCCTGGTTAACTTCTCCATCTTTAATACTTCGCTTAAACATCATCCTTCTGCTTTCTGAGATCCTAGGCACAATTGATCATTTATTTCTCCTTAGTCCTCTTACATTTTGAACTTATTTATCAGGCTTACCTCAAAGTATCCAAAGTAAATATTTGCATGTTTGTCTTTTCCTTAATTCTGTAAGATATTTGCATCAAGAACTTTTTCTTATTCCTCCTGGTATCCCTAGCCCAGGGACTAGGATTGAATAGGATTTAGTAATATATGTGTAACATATGAATGATCGAACACTTTCATACCTACCTCAGCCTTACAACTTCCAAAGCAGTATACTCGGGGTCCACGGCGGGTTAGAGGCCATGGTGTTACAGATGCTGTCATTCCGTAAAAGCTATGTCTGAGTATATGGAACAGTGAGAAATATTTTGGCCGGTGGGCACGAAGACTGATCTGCTAAACCAATAGCAACTGGGAACAAACTGTTCTCACTGTTGTAGCTCCAGGGGTGTCAGATGTTTGGGTTTGATCTCCCTGATTAGGAGAATATTCAGTTCTTCAGAGGATGCTGTTTTCCTCTCTGCCTGCCTGGTTCTTGTCACTGGCTGTTTCATTGTGGCAGGTACATTACATCATGGCTGTCTGGTAGGAAAAGAGGTTCTTGGCTGCAGATGTAAAGATGAAGCCAACATGTAACGTGCTGTTGTTTCCCCCCAAGCTGGTGCAAGAGAAGATGTATATTTTCAGTGACTCTTCAGCTATCCTTGGGAATTTTTAGCTAGTGGGTTTTTGCAGGAATGCTTAGCTCTATTATTTACCAAATGGTACAAGCTAGAGATGGATGCGATGTGGCAGAATCCTTATTTGTTTTACATTGGCAGGGGCTGCTTCCCATTCAGCCCTTGTATGCTGTTTCATTTTAAGTATTCTTAATGTTTGGACATTTCCCACTCTCGCCTCAAGATGATTTAGTCATCAGAATGCAGTTGGGAAGTTTTCACCTTTCTTTCTGCTTTAATTGGTCTTGTGAAAGCTTTGCTCCCCTTGGGGGTGTCAGGGAGCTATAATCAAGTTTGACATAAAAAGTCTGGGCTTGAGTCTTAGTTCTAACACAAGCCAGCTTTGTGACTTTGGATAAATCACCTAACCTGAGTCTCGTGTGCATGCTGTTTTAAATAGGAATGATTACATTTGCTCTTCTTACCTCCTAGGGTATATTAGTCTGATGAAGGGCATTCTAGTTCTAGGGCAAAACGAGGACCAGTACAGTTGACTCTTGAACAACGTGGATTTGAACACCTCAGGTCCAATCATACACGGAATTTTTTCAGTAGTAAATACTACAGTGCTCCACAATCCGCGGATGTTGAATCCGTGGATACAGAAATGTGGATAAAGGAACCACTGATATAGAGGAGCTGCATATACAGAAGGCTGACTGTAATTTACACATAGGGTTTCAACTGCACGGAGGGTTGGTGCCCCAGACCCTCGTGTTGTTCGAGGGTCAACTGGACTCCTTTTCCCCTAAATGAGTGAGTGACCCGTTACACAGGAAACGTAGACTCCCAAGCAGTAAGACACTGCTGAACTTTAACATCACCTTCTGTCCTGCCGATATTCAGTGGCGGGAGAAAGGGTGACTATATGTGGCCCAAGAGGCGTTTAAGAGTTAGAGTGTCCCATCATTCCAGGTGAGTGTGGTTTACTCTGATGACAGAAAGGGAAGTAGGGTCATTGTACACTCTGAGTCGGTCTTGTCTGGTTAGGGGCTACATGTATTTTCAGCTGGGGGTGACTTTGCCTCCAGAGGACATTTGGTAATGTCTGGAGACATTTTTGGTTTTCACAACTGGGATATGCTACCGGCATTTAGTGGGTAGAATGCAGGGATGCTGCTAAACATCCTCCAGTGCACAGGACAAACCCTCCACAACAAAGAATTATCTGTTCCCAAATACCAGTAGCGCTGTGGTTGAGAAATACTGTTGTGTTCTATTTAGTCCTGTCCCAGAGCTCCAGGACTAGTCAGGATGAGCAGCATCCATCTGGATGCTGACAACCCAGAGGAGGTGACGAGCACTCTGAGTGGCCTGCCTGAGGGCCGTTTCTTGGTTTAGCCCTGGACCCAAATCCTGAATTCTGCTCCAGATTTTTTTTTTTTTTTTTTTGCGGTACGCGGGGCTCTCACTGCCGTGGCAGGCGGACTCTCAACCGCTGCGCCACCAGGGAAGCCCCCCAGATTTTGTTAAATTTTATTTTTTATTGAAGTATAGTTGATTTACAGTATTGTGTTAGTTTT
>NC_041229.1:74805349-74848527 GCF_002837175.3 Physeter macrocephalus
AGGTGTACAGCAAAGTGATTCATATATATATATATATATATATATATATATATCTTTTTCAGATTCCTTTCCCTTATAGGTTATTACAAAATATTGAGTACAGTTCCCTGTGCTATACACATATAGGTGCTATACACTATAGGTATATAGTGTATAGCACCTATATGTGTATATATGTGTGCTATAGGAACACCTATAGCACAGGTGTTCCCTGTGCTATACACTATAGGTCCCTGTTGGTTATCTATTTTATATATAATAGTGTATATATGTTATTCTGAGCCCGGTACCTGCTTATGACGTGAACTTGCATTAGACTCTTCTCTGCCCATTGTTCACCCTGGAATAGTCTCCTGCATCAGTATAACCTAATGGTTAAGAATGTGGTCTTAACAGATGGAATGCCTACTTTGAATCCTGGCCTGTCATTTATTAGTCACGCGACCACAGACAACTCTCTGTGCCCTCACTTGCTTGACTCTAAAATGGAGATATGAGTACCCATCTTACTCGGTTGTAGTCCAATTAGTATGTGGAAATAATACTATCGTATGCCAACTGCCAAGCACCTAGAATGGTGCTTGGCACTTAGCTTGAGAGATATTAACCATTATGTATCTGAGTATACTCCAGAGCCAGTACACAGCAATAGAGCATTAGGATATGGTTCCCGTATAATTTCAATTCAGTTGGTCAAAACTTTATTTTATGCCCTATTTTGTGCAAGACACAGTGCTGGGCAGTAGGAAATAAAAAAATGCCCTAAACATACATTTAAGTAAATGTATTAGTTTAGTCCAATAAATATAATAGAACTGTATATGTTCTCCTCTAGCAGCTCCAAATTGGGAGTGGTTAATTCTATCTAAGGCTATCTGAGAAGAAAGTTTTGTTTTTTTTTTTTAAAGGTTCATTTTTAAAAGATGAAAAAGCAGATGGGGAGAAGGACTTTCCCAGTAGAAAGCAGAAACTTCACCTTATTCTCTAAACTCAAGATGGTTTATCTCTTGAACCTTCTCCACATCTCAGCTGTTCAGTCTCCCTGCCTGGTATCACTTTGACTTTATCTCCCTGATCTGCAGTGACAGGAAGACGTCACTCCTTCTTGTCTCTCTGTACTTTTTCTGCCTTGATAAATAGACTTGTGTCAGAAAAGACATCTTTGTGTGGGAGGGCCTCTGAACTCGCTCCTTTTATCCCTTTCCTGCTTGGAAGAGATACCACTGTAGGAGGCCCAAACTGACCACTAATTTTGGGAGCCCATGCAGTAGACCAGCTGGACATTGTACTGATCAGCAGTGATCTGTGAAGCTGTTTGAACTTGTTTACCCTTGTGATGAGCAGGAAAAACCCTCTCCTGGTAGGGATCTGCTGGCTGATAGTACAGAGAGAAACTTAGGAATAAAGAAAAAAACAATTCTCTTTCCTAAAGTGTTTAGACCTTCCGAAGGGTACCCAAACTACAAAGTTCCCTTTCTACAGAGAAAGAGGGATTATGTTTTGCTTGTAACTGTATTTTAATGAGCTACATTTGCCTTAAGAGTTGAGATAAATGTGTTTACATATCCAGCCTTACAGCCAGTCTCCTGAGCCAAGCTGCGCAGACTGAAGGAAACACTGAATATTGAAGCTTGGCCTGATAGGGGTAAGGGAGGGGTGCAAATCTGAACAGAGCTTTTAAAATCTTTACTATCTCTTTCATGTTTATCTGAGAGTGTGAAAATATGAGTGCATGATCAATTAACGGTGGCCCGTACAGTTGAGGGTAATTGCTCATTCACGCTCAGAGAAATTTGGTTCCCCAAATAGTTGCTTCATGTTAGGCCCAGGGCTTAAAAATTAAACTTGTTTCATCATCAGAGCATGTCCTAGGGAAGGCAAGTCAGATGAAGGCTTTATTATTGCTAATTACAATTTTATACCTTTAGAGAAGCACCTGTGTTGATTGCATGCAAGCTTGCTGTTCTTTGAATGTATGCAGATTGCATTATGTACGCTGTACTTGGCCTCGTGATTCCTTACATAGGGAGTTGCCTCTGAGATGTGAGATGATACTTTCAGAGTGGTGATAGGCCCATTTGCAATTTTATTTCTAGTAATTAAACTATCAAAAGAATGTACCATTTCTCTTGAATTCCAAGGGGACTGATTTCAGTAGCGCCATGTTTGGGCTGACCCAGGATAAAACCGTGAGAAGCCAAGTGAACTTCTGTCCTTGACACCAGACCTTCTCTACCCTCTCTTCTGCTGCCTTAATGGAAAGTGCATTTGGGGGGTTTCTCCACCTTGGCATAATTGCCATTTTCTCGTAGGGGCCTGTTCCGTGCATTGTAGGGTGTTTGGTAGCATATCTGCCTTTTGCCCACTAGATCCCAATAGCATTCCCTCCCCGAGTTGTGACAACCAAAATGTCTCTAGACATTGCCAAGTGTTCTCTAGGAGGTAAAATTGCCCCTGGTTGAAAAACCACTGTACTGTTCAATACTTCATTTATACAGAAAAAACAAAGGAGTCTATTGCACTGTGACCCTCAACTATATGCTGGGCAATTCAGGAGGTTATTTGACCTTAACAGAGGACCATGTGTACTGATATGCCTTGGCAAGTCCTGTTTTATACCTGTTGTCACACCACAATTATTAATAGCACCCCCTTTCCCTTTCAAAATATACAGGTTTGAATGACAAATTTTAAAGACACCATAGGTTTGAGGAAAATACTTAGATCCTCCCAGTTGGAGAAAAGGAAATGAAGCTCTGAAATTCAAGTGATTTGCCAAAGGTCAGGAGCACAGCTACTAAATTGGGTTGCTAAACCTTGAAATCAAGATGATTTACGTCCAAAGTCCTATTGGTTGTTTTGATATTTCTGTCTGATTTCCCCAGAGTGATCTGTAGTTAACTCTTAACAATAAAAGGGTTTCAAGAACAGCCATGGCAAGACCCTGGAAGAGTTCATCCTTCTCAGTATCCAGAAGCAAGAAGAGTTTAGAACTGGACAGTCCTAGATGCAAATCTGAGTTTCACTGTTTACTTTGCCATGACCTTGGGAGTATGCCTCCTGTATTTCTGTGTCTATGAAATAGAGATAATAAACTGAATACAAGGCTCTCCTAAGTGTTAAATTAGATAGCGTATGTATCATATGGCACCTGGCATATATTAAACACTCAATAAAGAGTTGATATTATTAGTATTAACCCCAAGAGCAGACAGGAGGTGGTAGAGTTCAAGACATAAAGGAAAGCAGGCAGAATCCTAGGGGCTGTGATAGGCGAGAAGAGTCCTGGGCGAGGGGTGCCAGGAAGGGCTGTCAGGGTCCTCTGGCTCCCTTGAGGGGCTGCATCTGGAAAGAATACTCCCTGGAATTTTGTAACTCAAAGCTTAAGCTCTTCCTCCCTTCCTAGGATATTGTGAACTTATAGGGCACTGTTGAAAAGCAAAATGCCATAAAGACCCAAAGCCATGAATTTATAACAGTGGGATTTCACCTTGGAGAGTGGAGTACAGAGAGGGCCAAGCCTGGTGCTGGAAACACAGCAGTTCTAGTTCTGTTCAGATAAGCAGCTGGGTGGTCCTGATCTCCTCCTTTAAATCTTTATTTTCTCACTATAAAAAGAATTGTAACTAAGCCCTAATATCTTCTTTCCCATAAAAAAAGCCTCACAGAATGACTTTTTAGCAAAGTTAAAAGAACAGTAAAAGAAACTGTCTAGTCAGCCACAACACTGTCGTCCCTCGAAGTCCCGTGTGCTAGTTTTACTTGTACTTTGATTTTTAAATTCTGGAATCTAAGGAGTTACCCCTGGGGAGTGGCAATACAGGTTAACTTTTATAGTTTTTTGTGTTTGCTTGTATTTTCTGAATGTTCTACCACGCGCATGTTATCACTTTGCAAGTCAGAAAATATCTAATGCTGCTCGTTTATTTTTTAAGGCTATGAGACTGCAGGTTGAATAGGTCAGTGGGGAAAAATACTCCCTACCTAGGAAAAAAAAAAAGTCCTTTGCGTTTTAAGACTTAGACTATCGGTAGTGCGTAACCCTGCCGGGCCCGTGGACCATTACCTGAGAGATAATGTACCATGGAACATGCTAATAAACACAATGCATGATGCTTGCTCATGTTCACCCCCATGTCCCAGCTGCATGGGCACAGGTGGCTGGTGTGGCGTTCTGGCCCATCACTCTGGGGAAAACAGACGTGTTGGGCGTTCTGCTCAGTTGCTTTGAAGGGTTTTAGTACACCACATTTTATTTTATTTCCATTTTGTGCATGTATTAATAATCACTAAGCATTTCTCTAAGGAGGTGCATCATTGCATAGAAGCTGCTGTACCAAAACAGGTGCAAATGGTTTTCAAAAGCCTTCTTGCAAATAAAGATGGCTAATGAGTTTTCAAAACTAGTGTCAATTCTCATCCTTTAGAGAGAAGAAAAAAGATCTAGAGACGTTTTGATGTTCCAAAGTAAGAACAAGCACATTCAGTTTCACTCAGAGATTAGGGTACTTTTGGAATGTGTGTGTTTTGTTCATTCATTCGTTTACAAATATCTGAACTATGAAACCAACTTAGAAAAATGGATTTGCTCAAAATCAAGTCAGTCAGGGGAATGATATTGATGATCATCTTTACCATTAATTTGACTAAATTTCTCTGCTCCATGGCTTTCTTTACCTAACAGGTTCTTTGGCGCTTGTCAGTGTTTGGACCTATGCACTCATATAGTCTCTACAGGACACACTGTAATAGCTAAGGGCTCAGTTCTGGAGTAGAGGTGCAAGTCCTGGCTCTGCTAAGTACTTAGTAGAGTTAGTTATAAATTGTACCGTCCCAACTTCTTCATTGATCAAGTGGGAATAATAATAGTATCTATCTTGGAGAATTCTTTTGAGGAGTAACTGAATGTAGATTGCTTTCAAGAGTGCCTGGCCCAAGTTAGAGCTCAATGACTGTTCACTTTTATTTCTGATATTCATGAGTGAAGGAGATTGCATTCTGTGATTGACAAATGAGAAACAAAACAAACTTCCTAATACAAAACTTAGCAAGGCAAAAGAGTTCTCTGTTTAGATTCCAAGGCTTACTCAGTAATCCCAATGCTATAGTTTTTTTATAATCCAGACTCTTTTTTTTTTCTCTTTCATCTTGCCTGTTTATGTAAATTGTGGTTCATTCAGTGGGAAAAATTTACCTAAAGCGTTTTTCCCCATCTCACTGATGAAGTGTTCTCTGTCCATTTCAACTCCCAGTGATCTCTCTCTGCCACAAACTCTTAAGTGTTTCTTCACATCAGTCTCTTATTCATTCCTTCTTGAAACACTTGAGTGCCCTGCTTGTCCCACTTGCTAATAAGACTGTATCAATCAAATGGAAAAGGCCACTTCTTTCAAAGAGCTTGTCTTGGGGACCATGGTCTATATAATGTTTTTGAACTTTTCATCTTTTGTTCTCTGCTAGATTTAATTCTGTTCTCAGTGCCTGAGACTGTGCTATTTGCATCCCCTGTAGGATGAAAAAGTGCTTAATGAGTAATAATTTCAAAAACTGTAGCCATATATATATATATCACATCTTCTTTATCCATTCATTTGTTGATGGACACACTTAGGTTGCTTCCATGTCTTGGCTATTGTGAATAGTGCTGCTATGCACATTGGAGTGCATGTATCTTTTCAAATTAGAGTTTTCTCTGGATATATGCCCAGGAGTGGGATTGCTGGATCATGTGGCAACTCTATTTTTAGTTTTTTAAGGAACCTCCATACTGTTCTCCATAATGGCTGCACCATTTTGCATTCCCACCAATCGGGTAAGAGGGTTCCCTTTTCTCCACACCCTCTCCAGCATTTATTATTTGTAGACTTTTTGATGATGGCCTTTCTGACTGGTATGAGGTGGTACGTCCTTGTGGTTTTGATTTGCACCTCTCTCATAATTAGCAAAGTTGAGCATCTTTTCATGTGCTTATTGGTTATCGGTGTGTCTTCTTTGGAGAAGTGTCTGTTTAGGTCTTCTCATTTTTTGATTGGGTGGTTTTTTTGTTATTGAGTTGTATGAGCTGTTTGTATATTTTGGAAATTAATCCCTTGTTGGTTGCATCTTTTGCAAATATTTTCTCCCAGTCTGTACATTGTCTTTTCGTTTTGTTTATAGTTTCATCCACAGGGAAAAAGCTTAGAAGTTTGATTAGGTCCCATTCATTTGTTTTTCCTTTTATTTCTATTGCCTCTGAAGACTGACCTAAGAAACCATTGCTACGATTTATGTCAGAGACTATTTTGCCTATGTTCTCTTCTAGGTGTTTTATGGTGTCATGTCATATTTAAGTCTTTAAGCCATTTTAAGTTTATTTTGTGTATGGTGTGCGGGAATGGTCTAAATTCATTGATTTACATATGATGTAGCCATTCTTCATTGAGCATCTGGGTTACCCAGCTCTATGCTCTATATGCAAAGTCTCCTTTATTCCTCATAATCCTATGAAATTAGTGTTATTCTCTTCACTTTATAGTTAAGGAAACAGAGACTCAGCAAGGTTAAAGAACTTCCCAGCATCACAGACCTCGTTAGTGGAAGATTCTGGATTTGAATCCAAGTTTCTCGCATTTTAAAGTTCATGTTCTGGACTTTTTGGCCATACTAGTTGGGTAGGTACATGGGGGCGTGCATAATTAGGTAAATAAGTTTAAAGGAAGTTTAGGTTACATATATATCACCTGGTTGTCCTCATTGGCTAATTCTTCTCAGTATCCTTTGCTGGTTCTTCCTCGCTTTCCTGAGTTCTGACCATTGAAGCTCCCAGGCTGCTCTTCATGGACTTCTCTTTCTGTTTTTACTCCCTTCCTTGCTGATCTCATCTAGTCTCATGGTTTTAAATACTATCTATATACTAGTGATTCCCACATTTACATGTGAATCCAGCCCTGACCCCTCCATCCTAGATTCACATATTTTACTGCTTACTTTATAACTCCACTTGGTGTACAGAAGGCATGTACAACTTACATCTAAAACTGAGCTTCTTGTATTTCCCATGACCTGTCTTCCCCAACCTGCTTCTCTGTCCATCACTCCCATCAATTAAAGGCTGTCATTCCATTTGCTCAGGCTAAAACCTCAGAAGCTACCCTTGATTCTGATTTCTCACATTGCACATGTAATTCAGTGGCAAATTCTGTCGACTGAACCATCAAAATAGATCCAGAATCTATCTGACCACTTCTCACCATCTTTATTGTCATTATCTGGTTTAAGCCACCATCAACTGTCACCTCTATGACTTCACTCCCCTCTCTGTGTCTGCTCTTGCATACACCCCCCCATCTCTTCTGCACATTGCTGCTAAGGGGATTCTGGTAGAGTGTAAATCAGATGGTGTCACTTGTCCCAGACCTCTTCCTCAGCTTCCTAATTCACTCAGTGTAAAAGCCAAGCTTCAAAGCCCTCCCTAGTTGGCGATGCCCTTACCTCCCAGATCTCATCTCCTCCTGATCTTCCCCATACTTAGCCTCTTCCTGCCCCTCCTGCCTCCTTGCTTATCTGAAACACACCAGACAAACGTTTCCCTCTAGGCTGTTGCAGTGGCTTTTTCCTCTGTATGGCTCATTCCCATACCTCTTCAGGTTTTTCCTGATTTGACATGTTGTCAGATCAGTAAGGTCTATTTCAAACTGCGTATCATCCCCTCTCCCTGTCCCCCTTCTCCGCTTTCCTATTCTCCATAGGAATCACCACCATGTGAAACACTCTACACCGTAACAGTAGATGGTAAGCAGCACAGAAGCAGGAATTTGTGTCGTGTTTCTTGTCCCAGTCCCTAGAACGTTGCCTGGCACCTTCTATATGCTCATGAAATATTTCTTGCGTGAATGAATCAATCGTGCATTTATTTTGTGCCAGGCATTGTGCTGAGCATTTTGCATTCATTAGTAAATTGTAAAATATCCACCGTTATCCTTTGAATTAAATAATCTTATCATACATACTTGACAGAGGAGAAACCTAAGCTTGGAGAGATGATATATCCTGCTCAAGGTCATGCAGCTAAGTGTAGACATGGGTCTGCTTCACCTCAAGACCCCTGCTCCAGATAATTACGTTCTGCTGCTTTTTGTATGCCAGCCCAGACCCCTGTCCCTCTCTTTCTTAGAAACACATGCACGGTTAGCCCTTTGGGGACATTTCCTTCTGGTGGGCTGTAACATGTCCTTTCTTAGTGTCCTGCCAAGGATTAATGAATGTTCTCTGGGGGAAGGTAGGAGAATCAATGCCAGTGATTATTTTTCTTTCATAAAGGAGCATAAGGGACTGGGTGAGGAGAAGGTTTAGGATCAAAATTTATTTTAAACGACATATGTAGGAAAAATGTTACACCCATTGGTTTAGTTCTCACAAGGCAGTAATTCACCATGTCTGAGAGCACTGGCCAGTCTCACAGGGCATCTCTGATTGAAGTTCCAAAAGCTCCCATGATTACTTTGGGGAAAGCCTGACTTAGCTATTTCCTCTCTACTTCTGGTTTTTCTACTTAGTTTTCCAGCTCCTGCAGGGCAGGGACCGTGTCTCCAATTAGCAACGAGTAAAGCACTCTTGACTATTAACCAAAGTAAACAAAAAATTCCAAGCTGGCAGAATAAAGGAATACACGACGACACGAAGTCAGTTCTCAAACATCCTCTGTTGAGCATTTTCACACCAGGCCCAGAGTTGATAATGATCTTCATGCCTGTTTATTCCTTCACTGTCCTGTTAACGCTCAAAGATGTCCATGGATTATGTGCAAACGCTGCTGTGGTTCTCTCAGAATTGGGTTGTCTCAGCGATAACCACCTCTCAGGTTCTGGGATTCTGCCAATGGAACCAGAGGGCAGAGGGTCAGTTTTAAGGACAATTTTCTTACGGTTTACAGTTTCTGAAAGGCTTTTGTTTTGTTTTGATTTTTAGCAGTTTAGTTTCCTTGAAACCTTAGCACCCTCTCTGGAACAGTTTATTTGTTGGACTAAAATGAACAGGTAAAAGGCATTAAAAGGTGCTGAGCTGCTGGGGTGGGCCTGGCAGTGGACAAGAGGGGGTGAAGCTGAGCTGTGCTTCAGGGGTCATTGAACACACAATTCCTGCTGCAGCTTAGCTTTCTCAGTGGTTTTAGCTCCTCTTGCACACACGTTACAAAGGTCAGGTAGACACAAGTCTGCAGAGAAAACCTGCCTCTGAACTTGGTTCTTAGAAACTCATTTGTTTTTTGCAGAACCCAGCTGAAAACAGAAAAAACAAAACGTAATTATATATATCATGTTATAATTATAAAATCTAGAGTGTAGGTACCTACACTCTAGAAGCCCTTCTACATTTTTGAGGGGATGGAACAATGTTTTCCACCCAGAGCATACGATTTCCTCATTGAGGACTGGTCCTCGGAGATTCTGATTTAATTAGTTCAGAGCAGACAGGGCATCAGTATTTTATTTGGGACGTCAGTGTTTTCTTTTAAAGCTCTCCTTGTGATTCTAATACAAGGATTGAGAACTACTGCTTTAGGCAAGCTCTCTGGTCTTGGTGCTAAGAGAATTATTTCCTCCTGCAGACTTCATGGAGTGCCTTGGCCAGAGGAAATATGACCTATCTAGAGCTAGAAAAAACATTTGGAGAACACAGGGGCTTTAAGTGAATGACTCCATACTGAAGACCTAATCAGCATTTCAAAGGGCAGTGATAACAGGGAGTGTCCACTGATGAAATGAAAAGCTGGGATTGGCAAAACCAGTTTAATTAATTAATATAATTACCTGACAATCTACTGAGCTTACCTCACAGTCTGATTTTATTCTGGTCTTCTTTCCCCTGTCTACAATTCTCTCCTCTTCTTCCCTCTCTTTTGTATCCATACACTCTACCTCTTTCTCTTTCCCTTTCTCTTTCTTCTTTGATTTATATTTTTCTCCACTTTTTCCCTCTACTTTTCTTATTTCTCTCTTTGGCCAGAGTATGAGATGAGGTATATTTTGTGTTGTCTGCAATGTTTATTGAGGAATTGTGTGTTCCCAGTGATTTATCTTAGAAACAAATCAGTTGGACAGTTTATAGTTCTTAAATTAAAAAGCTCTCAAACACAGATGTAGAGAACAAACGTATGGACACTGAGGGGGGAAAGTGTGTGTGGGGGTCATGGGCTGAACTGGGAGATTGACATATATACACTAATATGTATAAAAGGGATAACTAATAAGAACCTGCTGTATAAAAAAATAAATAAAATAAAATCCCCAAAAAAGAAAGCTCTCAAGTTATCCTTATTATGTTGCCCTGAAGATTTTGCCCTCCCCAACTCTGCTCTCTGCCTCTTGTGAGTTCTTGGAACCTAATAGAAATAGATTCCCTTGCTGGGTTAGCACAATACAGGTTACATTAGAATCACCTGAGCCAGCTAATGCTCCTTTCTCATCCTGTACATCATGTGTAGGTTTGTAAGTGTTAACTTTAATGTTTCAGAAACCAAGCAGTGACGTACAGAACTATTTGCTTCCCGGTAAATATCTTAATTGGATGCCAGGAATGTGCTTGTTGTGTTGTACCTTCCTGACATTCATTGAAGGTGGAAGAGACAGGGGTTTTGTCTTCAATAAATGGCAAAGTTAAGCTTAATTTAAACTTCACATCATAATTAGGTCTGTACTGTCTTCCTTTGACGTCAGTTGTATTTTAGTCACTTTGGTGTTTGTGTAACAAATTAGGTTTTGTTTCATAGGCTAATCTTTGCTGAGTTTCCCAGCTCATATCACTTCTTTCCAACATCTTCCTCACCATCATCATACCATCATCATCACTACCACCATCACTGCGACCACCCAAAGGCACCTAATTGAGATCTGAGTCTCTGTGCAAGAGCCTGACCTACCAGGGTTGTCTCTGAAAAATCCACTTTACTGGCTTCGGCTAGATTCATCTGATTTTTCTGAGCTCCAAACTTATTTTTTCCTGAACCACTTGGATTCAGGCTCACAGTGCCAAGGAGAAGCAGGGGAGGAAGAAGGAAACAGGAGAGGGCTTGAATAAAGGATACGAGAAGAACGTTTGATTTAAATAAAGGGACGAATCACCTAATACGTTAGCTTCCAGCTTTCATTCCCTTCTCCATTCTCCATTTCTCTAACAGAAAAGAAATGGAAAAACCGTTAACCGCTTTTATTTTGATGGCAGGGACGTTATACCTGAAAACAAGATTGAAGATCTTAAAATTTCTCCATCCTCAGCAAGACCTCTAGTGACCTGCTGAATAGTTACTTAAGAGATTGTCAGTATAGAACTAAATGAAGTGATCAGAAGCTCATCACGATATATTAGATGATGGGTACACAAAAGTTTGGGGAAGTGACAGCCTGTAGTATTGGATGCTGGCTTGTGAATTGAACTTTAAAATTAAATTAGATATTTCTTTAGGTGTCAGCAGAAGAGATTCAGAACGGGTATCTTCTACAAGAAAATTGTTACTGCCCTTGCATGCCTGGATTTAGGAACTATAGATGGTTAGGAAGGGTCCCTAATTTGTCCTGGTTCAGGTTACAGCCTTACGATTAGAAGACATGATGTGTCTCTGTAGTTGGGTGGTTTGCACTTTCTGAGACATCATTTGACCTTTCAGTGGCACAGACAACAGTTATAGAGGAAATGTCGTGGCTGGAGTGGAGTGCCTTTTTTGTGGGGGCAGCCTTTTTGATATTCAGCTAATAGCGTTGGTACTCCAGAAACTTGGGGGATTAGGGTCCTTCTGTGTTTGGTTTTCAGTTATATGTCTGAGGCCAGTTAACCTATTTGTTTAACCTATTTGTTATTATCACTGGCCAGGACCCAGTGATAATGAGAACCAGGCCTCATATAATGCAATTTCAAAAATGTTTTATCTTCATCTTTGATTTGTTTTATTTTCTTTTGGTTTTGTTTTCTCTTAGCATGTTTTAACTTCTAGCTGTTTAACTCAGTGGGGGAGTAAGATATTTAAAGTTTCTGGTGCTTTTGTGAAAAGGGAGTTCTAAAATTTGTTAATTTTACTTTGCTCAGATTAGAGCAGCAATATGTGTTCATTTTAGAGAATGAAGATAAAAATCATTGATGATTTCCCCCCCTCCACCCCAGATATAATTACTGTTCATGTTTTGGTGCATTTACTTATAGGCTTTCAATATGCATACATCTATCATTATTGCCAGTTTTTACATCAACATCTATAGTTTAAAAGAAAGGATATTACAGTGTTAATATTTACCATATTTCCCCTTAATATTATATCATTAGCTTTTTCCTAAGGTACAAATATTCTTTTAGAATACGGATTATCATGACTGTGTAACATTGCATTGCACAAATATACCATTCTCTGCATTTCCGTACTGTGAGATATTTAGGTCATTTTCAATTCTCACTTTTATAAATAATGCTTTAGTGAACATCCTTGTGTATAAATCTTGTTTAAATTCCTTTTGAGTATATTCTTATGTTAATAGTCAGAATTTTTTTCAGGTAAAATACCATTTCTATGGGGCTTGCTGATTCTATAAAGTAGTCTTTAAATTTTTTGACAGATGCAAGGTAGCATAGTGTTCTGGGGAGACACTGAATTACAGTTAGAAGACTGAGACGGAGGACAAGTTCTGCTACTTTGTGGTTGTGTGACTTTAGGAAGGGGATTCACTGCCCTGGTAATTTTTGGTTCCTTGTTTGCAAAATGGAGAATATGAAACTCATCTTACTTTCCTTTTCCGCTTGTTGTGAAGATCAAATGAGGCAATGAGAATAGAAGCACTTCGTAAACTTGAAAGCACTTTCATCTTGTGAAGTTTTTTGTTTTTTTTTTTTTTTTTTTTTGCGGTACGCAGGCCTCTCACTATTGTGGCCTCTCCTGTTGCGGAGCACAGGCTCTGGATGCGCAGGCTCAGCGGCCATGGCTCACGGGCCTAGCCGCTCCGCGGCATGTGGGATCTTCCCGGACCGGGGCACGAACCCGTGTCCCCTGCATCGGTAGGTGGACTCTCAACCACTGTGCCACCAGGAAAACCCTGTGAGGTTTTTTTAATACTTCTTTGTACAGCAGATATTTTTCAAGTGAGGCGTATCATTTTTTTTTGTTTTAATTTATTAAGTATTTTAGACAAATGAAACGGTACAAAAGATAAAAGAAATATCCATGTGGACAACATCTGATTTAGGAAATAAAACATTTATTTATGTAACAATTACTAATCAAATTGAGGCATTGTACCCACTCCAATTGCATGGCCTCTCCCTTCCCCTAAAAAATTGCTCTTCAGAATTAGGTTTTTAACATTCCGCGTATGTCTTTATCACTTCACTGGCTTTGAAGTTATCCACTTTATTTCTCTATTTCTGGTTGTTATCCTTCAAGTTTTAACATCCAGACTTAGCTTGACAAAATCTAAAGTTATTATTTTTATCCTCCTTCTGAACAGACCTTACTTAGAATGCCTGAAGTCCAACCATCTCTGTCTTTTTTGTTGCTTTTCTCAGAATTTTAGTTCTATTTTGTTTCGTCACTACCCAAACTAATTATACTGCATAGTCATTGTTGGTGTGATTTATCCACGTGATCTTTGCTCACCATTCCTTTCTACCTGTCAGTCTTTTGTCCTGGCTTACTTTTCTTTTGTCAGAGGGTATCTGTGAGAAGTTTCTTCAGTGAGAACTGTTAGTGGTAAATATATTAGTTTTTGTTTGTTTGAAAAAGACTATTTCAATGTTATTCTTGAATAATTATCTCTATGTTTAATTCTAGGTTGTCACTTATTTTCTCTCAGTATTTTAAAGCCATTATCCCACAGTCTCCTGGCTTCCCTTTGTTGGTATGGAGACATCTACTGCTGTAGTCGTCAATATTCTCTTGAATATTGTGATGATTTTCAGTCTGTATAATCTCGTTTTCTTTGGTTATCTGCAGTTTTATTAAGATTTATTCATTTCTTTTATGAACAATGACATAATAAATGTGTCTTTTAATTGTAAAAAAAAAAGATTTATCCAGGTGTGGATTACTTTATATTTATCCCGTTTGGTATTAACTTCCTCAATTTGGGGGGGGGGTGAGTATCATAAAATTTGGAAAATGTTCAGCTTTTCTCTTCAAGTATTGGCTCTTTCCCATTCTCTCTCTTCGCTCTCCCTTAGAACTCCAGTTAGATTTCCTCAATCTGCCTTTCATGTCTCTTTACCCATATTTCTATACTTGCTGTGGAAAGTGCTGTGTTGCATTCTTGGTAGTTTTTTTAGATATATCTGCCAGTGAATGAATTCTTTCTGTAGTCACTGAGTTTGTAATTTCAGTGATTACACACACATATATCACATATATATACATACATATGTATTTCTAGAAGTTCTGTTAGTTCTTTTTCAAATCTCCCTGACCCCTTTTGATAGCATCTTTTTAATTTGTTACATTTTTGAGTCCATTTTCAATTGAAAAACATTTAAAACATATGTATTTTATAATATGTATTGGAAAATTCTATTATCCAAGTTGTTATTAGCTTGATTCCACTGTTCTTTTTCTGTTTACTCTCACTCATGGTGCCTTGTTTCCTTGTTTTTTTTATTTTTAGTAATTGTGGATTATGAACTCATTTTCAGTACCAGTTAGCTATGGGGATCTTATGAAGCCTGACTTAAGAGTGTGTATGGTACAAACCAGTAGTGTTCAATAGAAATTTCTGCAATGATGGAAGTATAATATTTTCTATCTCTGCTGTCCAGTATGGTAGCCACTAGTCACATGTGACTATTGAGCACTTGAAATGTGACTAATGTGAGGAACTGAACTTTAAATTAACATTTAATTTAAAAATTTAATTTAGTCATAAGGCTGGATAGCATAGGGCTTTTTGCTTCTTCCAGGTACACTTGGGAACTACTAATTTGAGGCCACTTTATGTTAATATTTTTACCTGTAGTATCTATCCCATGCTACAAAGATGAATAGATTTGATCTTGAAACTGTCAGTCTAGGCCTATGGTTATACAAATTCAGGGGGATATTTTTATACATACAAGAGAGGCGCATTACTTATCCATCTCCCTTTTCTGGTGGGCAGATGAAGTTTTAGCCCACATTTTCCCCGGTGCATGCATGATTCTTTAGGAGTCCCAGCTTTACTTAAGGATTTTGTTTCTAATCTTGAGAAAATCTAAATCCTTCTCTTCTTTCCTGAACAGTGGAATCTGGTGGTCCTTTGTCATCAGTCACTCCTATCTGTGGTTGCTAGCTCCTCCTTCCTTTCGCTGACTGCAAATTTCTTCTCTCTCCTTGTAAGCTCAGATATTCATTTGTCGAAAAGGGTTTGTTATATTTTATCTGACAACACTCATTGTTATGAGATAGGCAGTTCTCAGGATATTTATTCTGCCTTATTGCTGGAAATGAAAGTGTCTCCAATTCTTCTAATTTCTTTGTAGTGGGCAGATGTTGGAGGCCTTTCTTGCTGGGCGTGGGGAGATATGTTTGTTGGTAGTTAAATAACAGAACAGAAATGTAAATAGGTCTTTTTCATGGGCTATTAAGTTCATGAATAAAATAGCTGAAACATGATACTTTGTACTGGCAACTGAATACCACTAACTTGTTTATAGTTAGGGTTTAACATACCTGGTTTATGAGCAAGCTGCGAGCATCCTATTCTTCCAGCTATATCAAGGCACATAGGATTATTGATTTGTGAGCCATGCATCCACATTGTGAAGGTTACATTATTGTATTGCAACTGTACGAGAAACCTAGGAGATACCAGTGAGGTTCAATCAGCGAGGCAGTATATTGCAGATGCTTTTGTTTTATTTGTTTTGATTGTTTTGGGAAAGATGATCTTGATTTGATGAGTCTCTTGGTGTTAAGCAGTCAGTATATTTTCCATACCTCTCCATTTTAAAATGCATATATGAATTAGATGCTAACACAGAAAAAACAACTGTGTGATACAAAAAGAGAAGGCCATGGGTAATTTGTACTAGGAAGACTGTAGGACTATACTTTGGCTAATAAAAACGGGGAAGGGCTAGTGGTGATGGCTCCTTTTCTGAATCTTTTAATTTTATTCTCTCAGCACTATCATTGTAATTGCCAATATTCACTGAACACTTACCACATTCAGTGTACTGTTCTAAAAGCTTATTCGTTTTTCTTTTTAACCCTTCGCTTACTCCATAATGTAGGTTCTGTTATAATTCCACTGAGGACATTATTCTCCATTGAGGACATCAGCACAGACAGATTGAGAAACTTGATCAAGTTCACACATCTAACAGGCAATGAGACTCAGGTTTGAAGCCAGTGCCCGACTCTGAACCACTGCACATCATTTTAGAAATACTCTCTAATGTTGCATGTTTTGATTTCTGTAACTACAGAATCAGTGGTGTAAGTGAAGGTTGTAGGTGTGCTCTCTGCTATAATACAGTGTTTGTAATTTTCTTTCTCACATAGCAAGATGTCTGGATGCTGGTTCAATGATGCTGTCAAGGATCCAGGCTCTTTTATTTTTCCTCCTTCCATCCTTAGCATGTTTGGTTTTCATCCTCAGGCTTGCCTCATGGTTGCAAGATGGCTTCTATACTCCAGACATCACATTCTTCAAAGTAGGAAGAAGGGAAAAGAAGTGGCAGCTACATCTGTCCCTTTAATGGGGAGAGAAAAGGCTTTCCCTAAAGCCCTCACAGAGCCAAACTCTTCTGTCTCACTGGAAAGGATTGTATCACATGGCCACCCCTGGCTGCAAAGGATGTTGGAAAATTGATTGCTTCACTTTTTTCAAACTCTTGAGTAGAATGTAGGCAAGGAAGGAATTGGGAATGAGTACGGAGATAGTTAAATAAGTGTCTGCTACAGTGCAGTGCTGGAAACTTAGAATGGTTGGAATCTACTTGGTGAGACACATTTTCTGGAACTCACCTGGGTGAGAAAGTCACATTGTGGGAGGCAGGAAGGCCCACTTGCCTTGGCTCTGCCTTCTGTATGCTTGTACTGGTGAGGACCCTAGGACTTCTATCCTCGGCACCAGCCTCATTCAGTCCCAGAGCCAACCTGTGTGCACCAGCTGGTGGCTGGGATCTGGAATTCATCTTGTTGTTCTAGCACCAGGCTTCTGGAATGGAATACCTAGCTGAGACCCTAGTTTCCAGCTATTTGCTCCGTGTTCTAGTTAGTCTTTAAGTGCTAAAGAGTTTCTCCAATTCCTGGGGCTGGGGTTCAGCTTTGATTCTTAACTGTACTTCAGACTGTCCTTGGCACCTCAGCATGCCGGGCTGAGGTTAGGACACGTGCATTCATGTGATGCAGGCCCTTCCCCTTGATGCTCTTTACTGAATCATGACACCATCACTGACAAGAAACTCCTGATGCCTGGCTGCCTCTCATGGCTCCTGTGTATCAAATCAAGATGCCAACACGGCAGTCGCGGGTTCAGCATGACTTGGGGATACTGTTGATTTTATATGCCTTCTTCTCAGGCTTGCATTTTCCTAACTTTAACATCTTACTCTTCCTCTTGTTACATGCTTCACTGTCAAGGCTGCCCAAGCTGTGACAGTTTTTATGACCTACACTGTCCTATGTCCACACCTCCCTAGGCCTGAGGCAGAAACTCCCAATAAACTGCTTGGGTCCTAGTCTCTCCCAACTACAGCCAGTTTTGATATGGCCTGAGAGTTCCCTGATGATCCAAATACCTTTCCAGTCTACTTCATAATATCTAAAATTCTACAACCAGCAAGTTGTTTGTCATTTCAGCCAACTTAACAAGGAATTACTGGTACTTACTAGGTTCCAGGCTCTGTGGTGGGAATACAGTTACATAATACATTACCAGCTACATTATAACCTAGCAGAGAAGGCCAAAATCAACACAGTTAATCACAAGGGTGAAGGTTTTATGAAAGAGGTAATACACAGTGGAAATGCAAAAGGTCTAATCTATCCCAGGGAGCTTAGAAATGCCTCCCTGAGGGACAATCTGGGACCACTAGGTTAGGGAGAAGGGGAAGGTGGGTCAGGCAGCATGCAGGGCCAGCACGAGGACAAGTGTGGCAGGTTCAGGGAACTGAAAGCAGGCTGGCTTCATGGGTGAGCAACCTGTATAATCACACAGGGTCTTGCCTTTGGAAAGACCTCGCCCTTGATTTCACGTTCTGCTGTTGCCATCTTGAGATTTTTGATGATAATTTTGAACACGGGGCCCCATGTTTTCATTTTGCACTGGGCCCCACAAGTTATGAAGCTGGTCCTGATTGAGAGGAATCCAGTGTGCTGAAGGGTGGCCATCAGGGGTTGATGGAGAACAGGGAGGCAGTTGGTGGAGAGAAATGCCTGTGGGAAGGTGACAAAAATTACCTCTTGGTCAATCATTTATATTCAACAAATATTAAATGACTACTACGCATGCCAGACACTCTGCCAGGTACTGGGAAGCTATAGTGAACAAAACTAATGAACAGAAGCAAATTGCTGCTCTCATCGTGCTTACTTTCTAGTGGAAGAGACAGACAATAATAAATAGTATGTCAAATGACAAGTGCTTTGAAAAAGAAATGCAGTAGGGCGGGAAGAAATGATGGGGAGATGTAGGGTGTGTGTGTTCTTTACGTGGGTTGGTCAGGGAAGGTGTGGTCTTGTAGATGGAGCATGTGACAGAGGGGATAGGGTAGGAGGTGAGCAGAGAGGTGATCGTGCGGGTCCTTGTAGACCATGGTAACTAAGGACTTTGGATTTCACTCTGAGTAAGATAGGAAGCCACTGGAGAGTTTCCAGCAGAAGAATGACATACTTATTTATACCTTACAAGTGCCATTCTGATTGTGTGTTGAGAACAGACTGATGGGAGGCAAAGGTAGAACCAGGAAAATCCATTACAATGCTGTTAGAATAGTTTAGCACAAGAGGCTGGTGGCCTCATTAGAGTTCTAGTGGAAAAAGTGGTGGGAAGTGGTTGGCTTCTTGGATACTTACATCATGACATTGATAGGATTTGTTGATGAGATGGGATATAGTTTGTGAGAGAGAGCAAAATTGAGGTTGCTCCCATATTAGTCATTTACATGTTAGTGTGAATAAGCTTATCTAATCCCTTCCTAAGAGCAAATTTGATAAAGAAGATAGAATATTCAGGGATATGCAAAGGAATCAGAAGGGAAAGATTGGAAACATTTTGGAGAAACAACATATGCTTACAGTTTTGCCTTGTTAACTTTTATGAGAAAACTAGTAAAATTATATTTTGTTCATATTGTCCACAGGATGGAAGCAAAGCATTACTATAAAGATTGATACAGATAAGATTGAAAAGGACCCCCAGAAAGGCATATGAAGGAATAAGAAATATTGAGCTTGCTGAAAGGCTTGTTCTTTAGAGTAATTTTATCATTTATACTAAGAGTTCTCAAATGTTTGTCTGACAACAGATGCTGGCCTAGTTACTTTGGAATCACCATCAGCATTTGTTAAAAATAGAGATTCTTGGGGTCCATCCCTCCCAAATTCTGATATACAACTAAATGTGTCGGGTGTATATTGTTTTTATGAAGCTTCCTCTGTTGATTCCAGTGCATAGATATTTGGGAAACTACTGGTTTATAATCTTTCCTTGATACTTAATCAAAATGTTGTCAGGAAAATTCTGGACTGGCAAGAAAGAAAATAGTAAACTCGTACAGGAATCATGCATAATGAGTGAGCCAGGGATTTATAGGCTGTGGGATAAA
This sequence comes from Physeter macrocephalus, assembly GCF_002837175.3. Classification (NCBI taxonomy): domain Eukaryota; kingdom Metazoa; phylum Chordata; class Mammalia; order Artiodactyla; family Physeteridae; genus Physeter; species Physeter macrocephalus. The sequence continues at coordinate 74,825,099 of NC_041229.1, forward strand.
AATCTATTGGTCTTCATACCTGTTAAAACCTGGAGAAATTAAGAAAAAAACTACTTGGCACAGTAGGTTGATTGCATTGCCTTTTGATATTAGGCAATACAGGTATTAATAATGTTGTCTTGGCAATTTGCTGAAGGAGAAAGAAAACACTAGATTAAAAAAATATGGGAAAACAAACTTATGGTTACCAGGGGATAAGGAGGGGGAGAGATAAATTGGGAGATTGGGATTGACATACACATACTACTATATATAACATAGACAACTAATAAGAACCTACTGTATAGCACAGGGAACTCTACTTAATACTCTGTAATGGACTATATGGGAAAAGAATCTAAAAAAAGAGTGGATTTATGTATACATATAACTGATTCACTTTGCTGTACACCTGAAACTAACACAACATTGTAAGTCAAATATACCCCAATAAAAATTAAAAAAAAAAATTTGGGTTCTAGAACCAGCTCGGGCACTAACTTACTTTTGGTAGTGATGTGCTGGAATTGTCTGGAATTGGTTTGAAATGGCTTGTGAGAGCCAAGCATGATGTTTTCAGGCATCTTGAGAGCCAGTTTAGCATAGCCCATATTAAAACTAAATTACGTCGATTTATGATTAAATAAATCATATTAAAAACAAAGGTAATAAATATGGAAAACTCATCATTCCCTAATTATTTTTCTACATTTTACTGTTATTATCTGTGATCTTGCATCTGTGTGGTGGAAATGTTATGAAATGGTTCTACGGACTGAATGTTGTCCTCTTAAAATTCATACATTGAAGCCTGCACCCCCAATGTGACTGCATTTAGAGATAGGTGAAGAGGTAATTAAGGTTAAATGAGGTCATCAGGGTGAGGTCCTGATAGGATAAGATTAGTGTCCTTATACAAAGAGACCCCAGAGACCTGGCTTGCTCGCTCTCTCTGCCACGTGATCATGGAGAGAAGGGGGCTGCCTGCAAGCCAGGAATAAAGCTCTCACTGCAGACCAAGTCAGCCGGTGCCTTGGTCTTAGACTTCTCGGCTTCTGGAACTGTGAGAAAGTAAGTTTCTGTTGTTCAAGTCACCTGATCTGTGTTATTTTGTTGTGGCAACCTGAGCAGACTAAGACAAATGGTGCGCTACTATGCATTTCTTCCCAGCTCCACATGTAGTGACATCATGTCAGTAGCTTCAAACTGGCCATGCTGGAAGTATTTACTTCACAGAAACTGGCAAATGATACAAATCAGAGTGTATGATTTATTGTTTTGTTGATTGTTTAGACCAGGGTTTGACAAATCATGGCTCATGGAACAAACCCAGCTCAGGACTGATTTTATATAGCTAGAAGGCTAGGCATGCTTTTTACATTTTTTAAAGGTTATAGCAACAAACGAATTTTAAAAATACACAAAGAAGAATACATGACACATACATATATGGCATTCAAAGCCTAAAATATCTGTCTGGCTCTTCACAGAAAAAGTTTGATTCCTGACCTAGACTAAACAAAGTGATAGAGAAAGTATTAATAATACAGAGTAAATGTAAGAGTGTTTCATTTCTTTATTAGTTACCTTGTGAATAGTACAAAAAAATGGAGGAAATAGTCTTTTGGGATTCAAAAACTATTTTCCAATTCAGCAAAATGTCTCTCAGCATAAAATGAACAAAGTTTTGAAATGTGTCTTTTTTGTTTCATCTTCCTCATTAGTTTAAATAAGAATATCAACCAGCATTCATGTTGGAACTTGGCTTGTTCATCAGTTGCAACAATAGGTTGTCTGTGGATTCAGGAATTCAGAAAAAATCAACAAAAGTATTCTGTGAGAATCAACTGGCTATATAGAATTGATAATAAAGACTATTGCATATTTTATTATTTGTACTACACATCCTTTATAGCAGTAAGACTATAATAAAAGTGTGTACATATATATGTCTATATTAGGTATAGATTGCTACAGAATTAATTATGGTAAAATTATTGGCTTAAACATATATTTATTATCTTACAGTTTCTGTGGGTCAGGAGTCCTGCACAGGTTAGCTGGGTTCTAGGCTCAGTGTCTCCCAAGGTTACAATCAGGGTGTCAGGTGGGCTGTGTTTTTATCTGGAGGCTCAACAGGGTTGGAAGCTGCTTCCAGCCTCCCTCAGATTGTAGCCAGAGCTCATTTCCTTGCAACTGTAAGACTGAAGGCCCTGGATTCTTTTTGGATGTCAGCTAAAGGCTGCTCTCAGTTCCTGGAGACCACCTTCAGCTCCTTGCCCTGTGGGCCTCCCACATGGCCACTTTTTTTTTTTTTTTTTTTTTAGCACATAGAAAGCATTTAATAAGTGTTAGCTATTACATTTAAGACCTTTGTTGTTATTGGTGTTGACTTGTTTTATTGTGAAGCATAACACACACAGTGGATCCCCAGAAGCTCCTGAACCCAAGTCTTTTTTTCAGGTTCTGCTTTCAGGGATGGCCACTTTTTAAAAGCCAGTAGGCAGAAAGAAATTCTTTAGTGAGAGTCTACTAGCAAGATAGAGTCTACAAGTGACATCTCATCAGCTTGGCAAGTCACAGGTTCTACCCACATTCAAGGGGAAGAACTTACACAAAAGCATGAGCATCAAAATTTGGGGATCACAAAGGTCACCTAAGAGTATGCCCATCACAGTATGTGTATTCTGGGGACAGGAGGGAGGAGGAGAGTTGGTTGTTAAACATTTACCAGCACACCACTGGATGTGGGTCAAGGCATCAAATGTCTTTGCACCTCAGTATCCTCAACTTCAGGTGTTGGAAAGCATATCTCAACTTGGACTCCAAGGAACACTTGGACATTCCCAATGTCCACTAGCAGCTGAGTGACTTTTTCTTTTTCTTTTAAACAGTTTAAACTTAATTAGCTCAAGTTTTCCCAGACTTACTTGACCAGGGAACATTTTTAAAATGAAGTACCACTTAACATCCTGTGGAGCTTTAGGATACTCTAGGCTAGGTGACTTCCAAAATTCACTTGCACTTAATAATTCTATCATATTTTTACCTAAAATTTTTTTTTATTGCAGTATAGTTGGTTTACAATGTTGTGTTTTAGGTGTACAGCAAAGTGATTCAGTTATACATAGACATATATTCATTCTTTTTCAGATTCTTTTCCCATATAGGTTATTACAGAATATTGAGTAGAGTTCCCTGTGCTATACAGTAGGTTCTTCTCATTAGTTGTTAGTTGTCTATTTTAGTAGTGTGTGTGTGTTAATCCGAAGCTCCTAATTTATGTCTCTGCCCCTGCAACATTTCCCTACAATGTTGTGTTTTAGGTGTACAGCAAAGTGATTCAGTTATACATAGACATATATTCATTCTTTTTCAGATTCTTTTCCCATATAGGTTATTACAGAATATTGAGTAGAGTTCCCTGTGCTATACAGTAGGTTCTTCTCGTTAGTTGTCTATTTTAGTAGTGTGTATGTGTTAATCCGAAGCTCCTAATTTATCTCTCTGCCCCTGCAACATTTCCCCTTTGGTAACCATAAGTTTGTTTTCAAAATCTGTGAGTCTGTTTTTGTTTTTTTGTAAATAAGTTCAATTTAAAAAATTACATTCCACATATGAGTGATAGAAAAAGACAAATATCATATGCTATCTGACTTACTTCACTTAGTATGATAATCTCTAGGTCCATTCAGGTTGCTGCAAATGACATTATTTGGTTCATTTTTATGGCTGAGCAATATTCCATTGTATATATGTACCACATCTTCTTTATCCATTCCTCTGTCTATGGACATTTAGGTTGCTTCTATGCCTTGGGTATTGTAAACAGTGCTTCAATGAACACCGGGGTGCATGTATCAATATCTTTTTGAATTATATCTTATTTTTACTTGACTTTCATATTCTACCTAAGGACCTTTGCACCAGCTATTTCCTCTACCTGGAAATTCTTCCTCTAGATCTTTGCTTGGCTAGCTGCTTCTTACCAACTCATAAGTCACCTTCAAGCACAGTTCTCCCCTGAAGTAACTCAAAATGTGGTATGTGGACTAATACTGCCCTCCAGATATTTGTTGCTGGTCTATGACGGGAAATTGAGCTTACTCCAGGATGTAAATCAATGAAGTCACTAAGTATGCTGCTTATTTTAGATGACATTTTTTTTCCTTTCTCTATTGGTATTATTATTATTACTTTTTTTTTTGCAACAAAGCTTTATCTGAGAAGAAAGTACATTCTGGAATAAACTTCTTAACTTGTGGACTGAAACAAAACTTACTCAAAATAATCATTTTTAATAACATAGGGTTAGAGGATGAGGAAGCGTTAAAGGATCAAGGAGTTAGGAAGGAATAGGGGTAAGACTCAATGGGAAAGGGACGGCAGGTCAGAGGTGAATGGAAGGCCCTATGTTTAAGGGGAAGGGTGCAAGTTCTAGGAGAGAAACTCCAGGGATTTTTTTTTTAAAGCACATATTTACTCTGCCTTTAGAAAAGTGTTTTAAGATCCATAAAGAAAAAGATTCATAAAGAAAAAATTGACACTGCTGGATGATTTTCTAGATGAGGGAAAATCCAGTTTTCTGGGGAAGATCTGTACCAAGATCTCTTAAAAATCTCCAACATCATCATTGCTAACTGGTTCAGTTTTTGTTGCATAAAACAAAAAAAAAAAATGCAATAATATGCAGGTTTGGCTTTATTGAGTCCCCATGCAGGGGCTAACAGAGGAAAATCCTTCTCTAAAAGGCATGAAATTGGAGGGTGGGAATTCCCGAAGGTAGTCTGGGGTCATCACTGAGCCGACAGAGATCTTTAATGCCCTTATTCCATTGACACACACCTTTCTTTGGCTTCAGGTGATACAAAGTCTTCTTTTGAGGGGAGCTCAGCTCTGTTTCAGTGGATGCAAGAAATGTTAATAGTTCTGTAGAAGTTGTGTCACTTAGTATTTTTACTGATACTGACGGAACATGATCACTTCAAATATGATGGAAAATACAGATAAAATATGGATCAGAAAGAATTTCCTCCTAATCTCACCAACCCAAAATTATAACATATATTTTCATGTATTTCTTTCCAGCTTTTTTTCTATTCACCCACGCACTTTTTTTTTTTTTTAACACAGTTGAGATCACACTGTGAATATTTACACCTTTTAAAAAATACTGGGCATCATGTCAAAAGCACTTCCCTATGTCCTTAGAATTCTTTGTAAACACCAATGGAATGGCTGCACGATATCCTATCACGAGGATAGAGTAAGTTACCACTTATCCCTCATATTTTTCTTGGGTCATTAGAAAAAAAATAACTCTTCTCTGACCTAATATAATTTCCAAAGCCATTACACAACCTCTTTGCGGCATGAATTCGTAACAGACTTTAAAATCTGAAAGGATGCAATTGTGAACAAAATGATGAAAGGAGAAAGGGAAAAATGAAATTGTTAAGGTCAGTAATCAGTGCCCTTGCTTTAAAGCCAGTGTTCCCTGCCATGGCTGTACAGCTTTTCTTTCTCAGCTTTGTTGTTGTACATTATTTATGAAATAGCTGGGCCCTTTTCACGTACCTATCAGCAAACCACAGTGTAATATTACATTGAAAGAACTTAGAGGACTCCTTTGATCATAACCTGGACAGAGTCTGGTGAAGAGAACAGTGACACTTGAGTAAAAAGGCTTAAAGGAGTTGAGTGCAAACTGTACCATTGATGGTGTATCACTGCATGATTCTCAATGTCTCTCAGCTGCTTTTTTGTGTTGAGGTATAGTTAATTTGCAATGTTGTGTTAGTTTCAAGTGTACAGCAAAGTGATTCAGTTATACATACATAGATATTCTTTTCCAGGTTCTTTTCCATTATAGGTTATTACAAGATATTGAGTATAGTTCCCTGTGCTATAGAGTAGGTCCTTGTTGCTTATCTGTTTTATATACAGTAGTGTGTATATTTTAATCCCAAACTCCTAATTTATCAGCTGCTTTAAAATGCATTTTCCACTTCAACAAGACTGGACTACTATCGCCTAATTGCTTGCCTCCAAGGTTACTCTCAGTTCATACTTAACTGTGTTATAAAAATATAAAGGCTTAATACTAAGGTAGTATTGTGCCATTAATGGGTGAACGCTGAGTGGTTACCGAGTTCAGTTTTGTAGCTGGTTTTACAGAGCAGCGAGTCCAGGGAAAGCAAGCTTTATTTCTCACCAGCCGTGGGCTGGGTGGTTAGCATCCATCACTTTTCATAATGCTTACAGCCATTCTGGAGAAACTGGTTCAAAGGGAATGTGTCAATTGCTCCGAAAGACTGCAGTGCTAGTTGCTGGCAGAGCTGGGGTTTGAGCTTGGATTGGTCTGGTTCTAAACATCGTGCTTTTTATACTAGATCAGTATTCATAAACTTTTAAAGGGCGACAGGCAAACATTGACCTTGATTTAAATATGTCTGTTCTAACAGTTCTTAAATACGTACAAACATAAAATCAGGTATATGTTCCCTATAATTGTAGCTCTTATACATCTACAAAGGCAAACCAATTGACTAGTTAAGTATAAAGAAGACCACAGGCCAATAACATTCAAATTTTAATTTCATTGATTCAACATGACCAATGATGGCGTGTGCTGGAATTCAGTCTGCAGTGGCGGCAGGCAGAGAGCACGGATTCTAAGGTACAGGTTCTTTGGATTTGGCACATGTACACCACCAACTGCGGTGTGACCACTCATTTGCCTCCACTCTCTGTATCTGAACCATCGTTAAGTCTTCTTTTGGAAAGTGTGCCATAAATTTCATTTGGCCTTGAGCATATGCTTTATCAGTCAAGTCCACCTCTTTCTTATGTGCTAATAGTCCTTAAAGTATAACCTCTTAGCACATCGCTTTATAAATAAAAAACAAAGATGGGCACAAAAATTGCACAGCAGCACTGCTATAAAGAGTTCATCCAGATAATCCCAAATATACTTACATAAAACAAAGATTGTTGTTAAAACATATTGTATTGCACAGGATTCATATGCCCCGGGAAACATCCATATATTCTGAATGTCTCATGGACCGTTTTTCAGGACACGGGGCCATACTGCTCTGCTCATGAACCCACAGGGAAGACAGTGTCTGGGAGAAAACAATAAAACAGGGGCTAGGAAAATACATGTTCACAGGTATTACTGAGCCTGGCAATGCTGTGGAGCAGTATTCATCGAGAGACTCAACAGTGCTGCTAGTCCAAATGGTCTGTACTCCCAAAGCTTAGCCTGGACACAGAGGTGTCAGAAGTCTCAGCGCCAGGTGCCTGAAATGGAAAGCCGCTCTGGGGACAGCGGCTTCCTCACTGCAGCGTCCTGTCTTTTCACCTCTTGCTGGTGAGAGCCAGCCCCTTGCCAGGCTGACCTGGGGACTTGCAGGTGATGATGCCTGAGAACGTCTGATGAGAGGTGAATGGGAGGTCAGGGAACTGTTGCTGACACAGATTCCCAGCCTTGTGCTCTAGCACCGCTGGGAACTGAATTTTACTGTATTTGTTTCATCCATGTGCCGTAGCTGCATACACAGAACATGCTTTGCGAGATTGTATTTCATTGTAATGCCTATTTTTTTTCATAGGTAGTGCATAAACATGTCCTTTGGTAAATTGAGGACCCAGATGAATAGTAATTATGGATCAATGCATTGAAGTAGCTTTTGAAATGGTCATAAGCACACTGAGGGTTGCTTATAGTAATGCGCGTAAAATTCATGAAAAGTTTATGAATACTGATCTAGTTGCTATTAATAATGCACAAAGATGGAAATGGGACATGGCTGTGACAAAATTATCTTTTCAAAGCAGCGAAAGATGAGTGCAGGAAAATATGGTAGTCCCATTTGGGGTGAAAGCGGCATGTGGGCAAGGAGAGTACTTCTTTTCACACCCAGTAACTTCAAAAATACTTACTGTGAATGTATAATGGCCAAGCACCTATGTTCATTGCAAGGGATACAGCAGTTAAGAGGTTGACAGGGTCTGGCTCTGAACTTGTGGAAGTTATTTTCTGGATATTAAATAGATACTAAATGAGAACATAAATGAAATGGCCAAAAATGTTAATAAATGCTAGAAGTCGAGGCCTTAAGTTTGGAAAAGGACATGGTGTGTTTTGGGGAGTGTGGGTTTGCTTAGAGAAATAGGGGGAAAGAAGCACACCATGCAGTTCAGGAGGCTGGCAGAGTTCACATGTTGAACTCTGAGGGGTGTGCTAAGGAATTTTTAATTTTTTTCTAAGTGTAAGGATTCATTACTAACAGATTCTAAGCAGAGACAGAACATGGGATTTAGATTTTCGTATGATCTAATGACTGATTTATGAAGAATGTGGTGGAGGAGATCACATGGAAACAAGGACTCCAGAGAGGCTTCTCCAGGGAGACAGGACGGTGACTGGATGGTAGCAGTGAAGATGGAGAAAAGTGGATGGACTTGACATGCATTTACTGAAATATATTCAAACAGATAATAATACTAGGGGGTGGAGAGAATAGAGTGGAATAAAAGGCAAGAGGATTCAGGGATGATCACAGAGTTTCTGGCTTTAGTAATTGTGTAGATGATGGTGTCACTTTGTGAGAGGGAAATTCAAGCATTCCCTTTGGGGCATGTTCTTCTTGAGATATCTGTGAAATATCCAAGAGGAGGTGAGTAGCAGGAGGTTGGACATAGGAGTCCTGAGTTCAAAGGAGGAGTCTCCAGTGCAGACTGGAGATACAAATGTGGGAATTATCAGGATGTAAGTGATACTGGAAACCATAAACACGGCTGAGATAATCAAGAGAGAATGAGAGGGGCTCAGACCAAATCCTGAGGATTTAAAGTTCCGAGTTTAATGGAGATGGAGCAGCCAGCAAAGAGGACTGATAAATTGTGCCCAGGGCGATAGAAGGTGCTTTCAATGAGAAAGCAGAAGCCTGGGATAGGAATTTCAAGAGGAGGAATTAATTCTGTCAAATGCTGCTGAGAAACATTAGATCAGAAAAATATCTGTTTGATTCAGCAAGAGGTTTTTTTTGTTGGTGACTTTAACAAAGAGCAGTTCCCAGTGGGAGTAGTTGAGGCAGAAGGCTGCCAGATAGGAGTAGGTTGAGGAGTGAATGAAAAGTAAGAATGTGGAGAAAACATGTGTAGGCAGCTCTTTTGAGAAGTTTTGAAGGGTCACAGAAAAATGGGTTAGTAGCAGAGGGACAGATCAGGGGACAAGTTGAAGTTTGTTTTTGTTGTTTGGGTATTGTGTGCACACATGTTCATGTTTTAAGATGAGAGAGATCAGAGCATGTACCAACATGGATGGAAAAGATCCAATAGAGGAGAGAGTTGTGATGTCAGAGAGAGGGGATCGTTTAGGGGGCAAGTAGTATGGCATCTGTAGGACAAGTAGAGAAATTGCCCGTTGATAGGGAATGGACATTCCTTTTTTCTTAACAAGAAGTAAAAGATGGGTGTGGTTGGTGTGTTGATTTGTTGGTGGAGAGATGAGTGTGGTTCTATATTAGGCAGTTTGTTTTCTCTGTGGAGTGTGAAGTGGGGTCATCAGATGAGAGGTGGGGACAATACAGCGATGGGAATCTGGACGTAAGAGGAGAAGGTTTAACTAGTCTTCTCAGGGTTGGGGTGGGGGGAACGGTTAAAAGGAATGTATAGGAGTGTCCATTAAGCTGGTTGTGTGAATTAGTGTTTTCGTTGTTGGTGTTTTTTTTTTTTTTTTTTTTTTTTTGGAACTTTCAATTAATTGTGTGAAGGCAGAGCAAAACAAAGAGTTGAGTTCAACAAGGCTCAGGGTTTTGCCTGGACAAAGTATATAGAGGAACAGATGACCGAGGAGGTCGAGGTTAAGAAAACGGTTAAAAAGAAAGACATGGAATCTAATCTAAGACAGGGGAGAAGACTGGCGACCAGTGAGAAAGTAAATAGTAGATTAACGGATCTACTATTCTATGAGGTAGAATTGTGACAGAAGTGAAGCAATGCAAGTGAGCCAGAAGTATAAACAGCTATTGGTTTGAATGTAAGAGGCTTATAATGAAATTGTTGAAGGAAGTAAAATTTCTGGTCCTGATAAGGTCTTGGGTGCGAGTGATGGTGTGAATGGCTAAAGCGGATTGAAGGAAGAATGTTGATAGTGAGGAGGTCAAGAAACAGAGTCCAGGAGACTCATTTGTAGTATTTTGAGCGTTTCTCAAACTGTCTTCCATGGTGCAGAGAAAATATATATAGGGACTGTTTTATAAAGAAGAGTTTCTTTGTCAAATGCACTTGGTAAATACTGCATAATTTTCTATCACTCCTCTTCCTCAGATACAGATCATATTTGCATTGGAAAGGCACCAGGAACTCTGGTAGAAAGATACCTGTTTAGTTAAATTAATTAACTTTTATAACTTTTTTGGGGACCACGTTCTTATTTCTTAACTGTTGCTAAACTTTCTTGACTATTCTCACCGTTTTATTCTTCCAGGCCAACATGGTTACATTTCAGTAATAATCTTGTGTGGACTTTAATTGAAATTGAGTTAAACATGTAATTAAATTTCAGCATAATTGCCTTTTAAACATTATTTAGTTTTATCCCAAATGCCTTTCTTTCCACTTATTCAAGTACCCTTGAGTCTTTAGGTTAAGTTTTAATAGTTTTTTTCCCCCAACGTATGCCTTTCCTGAATATTTCTTGTTAATGTTTTTCTGCTTATCTTTTGTTGTGCTGCTAATATGGTGATTATCTTTTTCCACTATATTTTATACTTTTTTATTGCTGGTGCTTAAGGGTGCTATTGATTTTTGTATATTTACTTTGTATCTGTCTTTATTACTGAACTCTTTTATTAGTGTTAATGGCATTTTAATTGATTCTCTAAAGCAGTGTTTCTTAAGTCTCAGTAAGGTGTAGACCAATTTTTAAAAGAAAACAATGTTTTGAACAGTGTGTAATGACTTAAATTATTTTTGGAAGATAATTAGAATAACATTCCTAAAATATAAAAACTTATAACTAGGAATATGCTTCTTATTTTGGTAGTTCTTAATTATAAGCCACAAAACTAATACACATCAGATTAACAGCATTCATTACATGTAGTTAATAACATTATTTTGCTGAATTCAAACCAGTGCTTGTGATGTGATGGTGTACTGATTGCTTCAGCCCAGGGTGATACGGTTCAACGCGTCTCAAATATCATGTGCTCTGTGAAGGCTCAGTTCTCTCCCTGAGTTTCATTCATTCCATCACTGCAAAGCCTTCATTCATGTTATCACTTGATGAAAATGCTAAATTTATGTGCAACTGTGTTCTTTTCCTAACAGCACTCAACAATTAGTACACTGATTGTTGTACCAATGTAATGTATTAATAAATTGGTGCAGCCACTATAGAAAACAGTATGGCGATTTCTCAAAAAACTAAAAATAGAACTACCATATGACCCAGCAATTCCACTCCTAGATATATAAGTGAACGAAAAAAAAAAAAGAAAAAGAAAAAACACTAATTCGAAAAGATACATGAATCTCAATGCTCATAGCAGCATTATTTACAATTGCCAAGATATGGAAGCAACCTAAGTGTCCATCAACAGATGAATGGATAAAGAAGATGTTGTATATATATACAATGTGGTATATGTATACAACGGAATCCTACTCAGCCATAAAAAAGAACAAAATTTTGCCATTTTCAACAATATGGATGAAGTTGGAGGGCATTATACTAAGTGAAATAAGTCAGAGAAAGACAAACACTGTATGATATCACTTATATGTGGAATCTAAAAAATACAACAAATTAGTGAATATAACAAAAAAGAAGCAGATTTGAAGATATAGAGGACAGAATAATGTTTACCAGTGGGGAGAAGGGAGGGAGGAGGAGAAATATGGGGGTAGAGAATTAAGAAGCATAAACTATTAGGTATAAAATAAGCTACAAGGATATATTGTACAGTACAACACAGGGAATATAGCCAATATTTTATAATTACTATAAATGGAGTATAACCTTTAAAAATTGTGAATCACTATATTGTACACCTGTAACTTATATAGTATTGTACAGCAACCATACTTCAATAAAAAACTAAATAAAGAAAATCCAATAATACTTGGGAATAATTGTGAGCAAATTACATGGCCATTCGCATTTATAATCATCTATGACCTGCAGGCCAAATTCAGCTTTCCCCATTCATTTATTCTAGGTTTTTAAAAGTTTATATTTCAGATGATCATAGAAATAAAAATATAAACATAAAAGCACTATTGAGAACTGGAGGATCCCTGAGAATGTACCCATCCATGAACCTTTAGGGATTCCGTGAAGCAAAGTGTGAGAAATGCTGCTCTTGGGAAATTGAGGTAAAACAATACAATCCATGTGTTTTATGAAAGAGGTACCAATTAGATCTTTTCGTTTTCAGTTGCTCTCTATGTTAGCTTACTGGCAGAACTGTCTAATGGTAACTAATGTTTAAAAAATGATAGTAGGCATCCTGTTTTTATTTATTTGTTTATGATTTTAATGAGCATTCCCCTAGTGTTTCACTATAATCTGCATCAAATTTTATCACATTCATTTTATTATTAATTAATTAATTAATTAATGGCTGCGTTGGGTCTTCACTGCTGCGCGTGGGCTTCCTCTAATTGTGGCGAGTGGGGGCTGCTCTTCATTGTGGTGCGCAGGCTTCTCATTGCAGTGGCTTCTCATGTTGCGGAGCACCGGCTCTAGGCGCGCAGGCTTCAGTAGTTGTGGCGCACGGGCTCTAGAGCGCAGGCTCAGTAGTTGTGGCACACGGGCTTAGTTGCTCCGTGGCATGTGGGATGTTCTTGGACCAGGGCTTGAACCCGTGTTCCCTGCATTGGCAGGCGGATTCCTAACCTCTGTGCCACCAGGGAAGCCCTATCACATTCATTTTAGGCATCTATTAGTTGATCCTGTTGGTTATTAACAGATGCATTCATGATGTTATTAATAGATTTTCTAATAGTAAATCATTCTTACGTTACTGAACAGACATCTATGTAGCGGCGATATACAATTTTATATTCCATGCTTAAAATTTCTAGAATTTCAAAATACCTTAAATACTGTTTTCTAGTATTTTACAACTTGGTTCTTTATCAAAATTGGCTTTTATCTTGGACTGGTTTTCTGATTGTTTTGTGTTGTCACATAAGGTTATGGTATCCAGGTTTGTTAACATAATAAAATGGATTAGGAAGAGAGTTTAGCAAGACTGCTGAGGGTTGGTTTAGGTTCAAGAATGACAACTTACACTCACTTCAGAGTTGCTTTTACTTGGTTTGCCTACTGAACCAGCTAACATGTAGACTTAGAGCTTATACAACAGCTAAGGATGCAGGTGAACGGACACAGCTTACCAGCACCTCCTAGTCCTCTGGGGAAGTGCACCAAAAGTTGGGTGATAACACAATCCACTTGGAGGGTGACTCCTTCAAGTCAGAGAGGCCCAGCGCTGAGGGGTGTGCCTTTGCACACTTAGGTTAGGCTGAGGGAAGGCTCACATCCACATTGGAGGGTCCGGTCCGTCTTTTACCATATAAGGCTTTACTCCACCACAATGAGGTACTTCCGTCTTCTGTCTCTCACTGTTTCATCAGCCCTAGAGCAGGCCTGGGCTCATCAGGGAACATCCGTTTCTTCCTTTAATTGGGACACTATATCGGTTATTGGTAACTTTGAAGTTAGAAACAACTTTCTGGTGAAAGTAGATCTGGAAGCTTTTTTGAAACTAATTATTGGATGTCTTTTCATTTCTTAGATGCATTTTGGTCTAGTCAAACTTTACACTTTTGAATCAACCTGTGATCTTGTGATTTCTAGAAAGTGGTTTATTTCTTCAAAATTTTCATGTTCATTAACAAGAAAGTCAAAATATTGCTATAATTTCCAATTTCCTTCAGGTCTTTTGTTAGATTCTCATTTGTATTCCTGTGTCTTTGTCTCGTTTGATCTGTTGATGTCTTTCTGCCTCTTACAATCCTTGTTTGGTATGTGGCCACATTCTCCTGCTTCTTGTCCCCTCTTTTCCAGGAGAGGAGTTCTTCACCTACTTGTTTTTTTTCTGTTTTCTGGCTCCTGTGACTTAGGTTTGGGCTTCTCCTCGAAGTGAACAAACATGATTCTTGCTTTCTCGGGGCTATACAGACCATGGGGAGCCGGTCACAAGGGTGTTTAAGCCCTATTCATCAACTACTTTCTTTCCTTAGGCTACTTCCCTTGCTTCCTTTTCATGCATGTGGAACATTCATGCTTCTGATGGCTTCTTCTCCTTTTCCTCCTTTTCTTCCCTGTTATGTGATGGCTTCTTTCTGTGATTGCTGCCCTTTAATTTCCTCATCTGGCAAGACAGTGCTTCTGGGAGTGTCTCAGATCTAGTTCACCGGAACGCCCACCCTGGCTTAGAGACTAGCATGCAGGAATTTTTGAAGGGAGTGATCTCAGGATCAATGCCCGTGAAGAAAGGAAGGAAGCAGGACTGGGAAGAGGAAGAAGTTGAGCTGCTATGTGGTCAAAATTAAAGCCTCAGCCAATCCCACAGGAAGCTCTGAAGTGGGCTTGGCTGGCAGACTTGTCCTGCATTTGAATAAGCGGATTTCGTCAACCCACGGGGGACCAGTCATTGGATGTGATCCTAGGAAGGGGACATGACCTTGGGCAAGGCAGCTTCTCCTCAGCTGAGGGAAATTCCTAGAGAGAGACTCAGCTGAGATCTATCAGCTGCCAACACTCTCAAAATTGGAGGGATTAAGTACTTCAGTCCTGTAAAGGGAGCCGGGCAGCATAGCCCTACAGCCATTACAGGAAGACTCACTGTTGTCTTTTTCCGCTTTTGCTTTTGTTGTTGAAACTTCTCCTGACCAGGCATCTCTGCCACAAGTGTTTTCAAATGTTATCTTTCCCCCCAAAATTACATCGCTTTCAACTACCTTTAGTTGATTTGGCTTTGCGATGATTCCAGAAACTGTAGCTACTTGAAATGTTCATTAATCAAGAAACATAAAGCAAATTCTCCCCCAAGATCTGAGCTAGATAGTATTGAATTAAAATGTCTAGGATTGCACGTTAAACACAGTCTTTCCCATTCAGGGCCACTGCCATAGGATGTATCTTTGAGTTTCCCCTGCCTTAGAGTGCGGTACTGACTCAGTAACTTTTGTTGAATAACAAACCACCCCCAAGGTTATTGTCAAATAACAAAAATGTGTATAATTTCTTATGTTTCTTCAGGTCAACCTGGGCTGGATGGTCTTTGAAGGGCCTACTTATATGACTGAGAAGGTGGCTTAATGTCAGGTGGGACACGGAGGGATTTAGCCACACATCTGCCATCCTCTAGGATGCTAGCTTAGACTTGGTCACATGGTAGTGTTTTCAGAGTTCCCAAGAGCAGCATGAGAGGGCAAGTGCCAGCACACAGGCACTTTCTATGTCTCTGTTTTTGTGATGGTTGTTACTGTCCTATTAGGCAAAGCAAATCACATGGCCAAGATGAGAGTTAGTGTGGTAGGGGACTACGCAAAGGCAAGGATACAGGGAGGAGGATTATTATGGGCATTTTTGCCAACACTCTACCACAGGTACCATCCTCAGATGGTGTGACAGACGTGTTTCATCTTTGCTTAAGTGTCTGAAATTGCAGCGTCCTGGAATCAGCCTATATGGCCTTGAGTCCCCTTCACTACTTTTTCCTATGACAGCAGGAAATCTGGTGGTCCATCCTCATACTCCTTGGTGTCTGAGGTGTTTCTGCATATTAGCTATGGTTTCTTTACCCCTATGTAGAACTGTGACTCAATTCAACTTGATTCTGTCATTGGCCAGGGCCCAGCAATATGTAAGCTGTCAGTGAATGTTTGTAGAAAGGATGAGTGAATGAAGGAAGTGAGAGAGTGATGGGAATTACTGATAGGTGGCAGCACTTTTTTTTTTTTTTCTTTTTTAAATAGTAAAGCACAAAGCCCTTGATCTTGCCCCTTGGAACTGATCTCATGGGTTTACAAACGTCAGCATGTTGAACAATGGGAATAAGTAGAAAATAAGGAAGGAAGGAGAGAGATTAACTGGGAGAAAGGTGGGGTCACTGCATAAAGTCAGGGAGTGCTGTTCACTTGGAATATAGTGAGTGACACCCTCTGAAGTTGTGCAGTATGGGAGGCTCAGGACCATGTTCTGCATCCATCTCTGAGGTCTTCTTCTTGTCCCCTAGTTCCTTTGCATTCCCTCCTTCGACAGTAAAGTGAACTGTGTTTAAGATTTTTGAACTGTGTTTTTAGGAGTTCCTAAGTATTTTCCTGCTAAGCCATCGGGGAAGAGGAAAAACTGTTTAAGCCTGGATTACCTCTTCACAGACACCACTTGAAGTACCCCCGCCCCCAATTTGGTGGGTCTCAGAACATACAGACTCACCCCCAACAAAGATCTCAACTTTATGTTGCTACATACGAGTTCAATCTTTTGAAGACCCACACAGCTCAGTAATTCCTGGCAACTCCCCATTGCAGGCCCAAATTCAAGGCTTTAAAATTTAAATTGAAAAAAAAATGTATTAATGAAATGTTAGTTTGACAACGGATGCCACAAGCAAACACAGATGTAGATGTCAGTTACTGGCAATGGCTGTGCTGCATTTGAAATGCTTTCAGAGCCCATGAATAAAAATAAGATATAATTGTCTGCCTTTGTCGGCAGTATTATTAACTTGGCTCGTCCCATCCCCCTCCCATCACAGGAGATCATCTGTATGGTTTTATTTAGCATCGTAATATCAGGAATAGGTGGGGAAACCAAAAGAAAAACCTGCAAGGTTTTCTTTTTTTCTTTTAAGGCTTGCTTCAGTCTTTCTTCTGTAAGCTAATAATTTTAATCAGATTCTTAGAAGTGACAATCTGAATAGATACTACTTAAAACTCATAAATTATATAAATGTAATTTTTGAGACAGTCTATTTTAAATTGGCTTTTTTGGGGGGGGGGGGTAGGTTGACTTAATAAGGTGTAGATAGCACAAACTCTGAAACGACGGGCAGAATTAAAATATGCAGTGTTGTCTGACTCAGACAAGAAGAATTATTTCTAAATCTGCTGTGGCATGTAAATCTGCAGCCCTACATCCTGGATCAGCCTGCACAACTAGGGTTTCGTCAGCAAGAGCCTCTTTGTTAGAGAAATGGTTTTGAAAAAGTTTTATTCTTTTTTTTGTTGTTGTTGTTGTTGTACGCGGGCCTCTCACTGCCGTGGCCTCTCCCGTTGCGGAGCACAGGTTCCGGACGCGCAGGCTCAGCGGCCATGGCTCACGGGCCCAGCCGCTCCGCGACATGTGGGATCTACCCGGACCGGGGCACGAACCCGTGTCCCCTGCATCGGCAGGCGGACTCTCAACCACTGTGCCACCAGGGAAGCCCCAAAGTTTTATTCTTTAACGTTTGTCCTCTTGCCTTAACCAAGATTAGGAAATACCTGGGTGACCTCAAGGTCACTTTACCTCTCTGGGACTTAGTTTTCTCATCTGTAAAGTTGAGGGGGTTGGACTCAGGGGCCACAAAGATTGCATCTCATTTTGAAATTCTGTGACTCTAAGATCTATTCTTGACAGCCAAGTGACCATGCCTCTGTAGATCTGAGGTTCAGCGGGCTACTCTTAACAATTCCTCACCACCCTGCTGGCTCACCAAGATTGTCATGGCTGCTGGGGTCTGTGTGCTGTTAGTGGGAAGGGATCCCAGGGACAGGAGCTCATAGAGGAGCACCTCTCACTTTCTGGACTCTGCACCCAATCAGATCCAGTGGTTGCATTTCATTTGCATCTGTTTAACTGTGGGACACGACATTTTTCATTTATAAATTCAGGGGCAGCAGTGGCAGAGAGATAAGGAAGTGACCTTCACCACATGTTTGACACAAATGGTGCAAAATAAGTACCTGTTCTATTTCTTCTTCTCGTGGCTCATTCATTCATTCAGCAGATATCTGTTGAGTGCCTACAACGCATCAGGCATTGTTCTAGGGGGCTGCGGAGGTGGGGGGTGGATATAGCAGCGAACGAAACGGACACAAATCCTGCTTCTGTAGGGCTTACATCCTATCTAGCAATTGGAAGTAGGACATAAATAGAATGATTTAGAAGACGGTAAGTGTTAGGGAGAAAAACACAGTCGAGTCAGGCAGATGGGCAGGGCTGATCCTAGGAAGGGTGCAGTTCTCAGTGGGGTGGCCAGGGTGCTGCTCACGGAGAAGATGGCAATTGATGAGGCTTGAAGAGAATGAGTGAGCCATGTGGATATCTGGGGAGGAGAGTCCCAGGCTGAGGAAACAGCCAGTGCAAATGCCCCAAGGTGGGAATGTTCTCGGCAGGAGCGGCAGGCGTCTGGCCAGTGTGGCTGGAGTGTGGGGAGGAGGGGAGATGGAGCGGTCAGGGCGAGTGAGATCTCCAAGACCTTGTGCATCATTGTAAGAACTTCTGCTTTTGCTCCAAGTGAACCTTCCCACAGGGGGACCTAAGCTGAAGAGTCACATGGTCTGACATTTCTACACAGGATCACTCTGACTGTTGTGTTGGGAATAGACTTTCGCAGGTGGGGAGACAAGGGTGGCAAGGGTGGTGGCAGGCAGATCACTCAGGAGGCTGTTGGGAAAATCCAGGAAGATATGGTGGTACCTGGGACCACAGTGGTAGCAGTGGAGATGCTGAGAGTGATAACATTCTACATATATTTCGGGGGTATAGTCGACAATGTATTAATTTAGTGAATCAATCCACAGATATTTATTGAATGGTCTTCAGTATGCTAGTTTCCAGACATGGAGATGTCGTGAGCAAGGGCATCTCCAATAGTGCTGTGAAGAAAACAGAAGTGAGTTATATCTTGGGCTCTAGAGATGAGTCGTTGAGAGCACTGGTGAGTTGGTTAGTTGATCACTGAAGAGGCAGCTGAGATCTGAAGGAGCAGAGCTACAGTGTAAGACGTTTCAGGAGAGCATTCCACTGCCGAGGGGACAGCGTATGCAAAGGCCCCGGGGCCGGCACAAGCTTGGCCTGTTTGAGGACATGAGGAGCCTGGAGTGGGTGAGTGAGTCGAAGGAGTGGACGTGGAGATAGAAGATGAAGTTGGAAAGGTGGATGGGGTGAAATCAGGGTGGGGATTGGATCAAGGGGGAGAGTTTGAATCGCTGAGGCTTGTCGGGTCAGAGACATCAGACAGCTTGAAGGGTGAAACAGGCATTTTTGGTTTGATACTGGAACCCCATTGCTGCAGCTGAGTGCCAGCTGTCTTGAGCCCACATTCAGTAAGGCTCCATCCCAACTGCGCCAGCGAGGTGAAGCTGGGACTGTTGATCCGTTACAGCTGGATGGTCCGTGTTAGTGTGACCCGTTCTGAACTCAAGTGCACTGGGACTTCAGAGGATCTCCTCTGAGACCCTCAAGAGTTCAGGGCAGGAGCTCTCCCCAGGGAGCCCAGAGGGGTATGCTCAGCTGTACGCTATGTACATTACATACTCAGTATCAGCTTATAAGTTGCAGGAGGTGCGGAATAAACTACCTCGAGTCCTGCACAGTTAAGGGGAAAAAAATCCATCAGCATTTCTCTCAGTCGTTTTTTTTATCACTTTTGAGAGCTTCCTGCCATCATCTCCATCCGTCAAAAAACAGAGGCAGTTGGTGAAATTGTCAGGCCTAGGAAGCTTTCCCTAAAACATAATTGTTTGGCAAAATTGCTTTTCTTTGTGTGTGTGTGTCCATGTTTACAATAGGTCTCCTTCAGGTGGCAGGGTGCCTTACTTGAGTGAATGTGTCTCTCTGATAAACCAGATTCTTGGTCAAAATCAATTCCTGTTTCTATGGAATCTAAACAGTAGAATAAAAACAGCAACAGAAAACTTGATGTGTTTTTTTTTTCCCATTAACGTTTTTGTAGGTTTTTCCTATGTATCTTTCAAAATATAATTGCTTTTCCTGATTTCAAAAGTAGTCTGTTTTCATTGCAGAAAAGTTAGAATGTAGAAAAATCTCTGAAGACAAAATAAAACCATCCATAATCCTATAATGTACAGATCAACCACAGTTAACATTTCGATAATGACTTTTCCAGTTTCTGTCTCTCTTATTTCTGTCTCTGTCTCTTTTCTATCTCTGTCTTTCCCTCTCTCTCTAATATGAACACTTTTTTTTTAATAAAGTTCGTATCATATTGTACTTACTATGTGCTAAATTCTTTTCCATTACATAATATATTTTTCAGCATTAAATATTCAAGACCATAATTTTAAGTGGCTTCCTGCATTATATCTTCTGTGTATTATAATTCTCTAAAGTTTAATAATATTTAAACAATTGTTGTGGGGACTTTGTGTACACATTTTTATTAATATCTCTGTTTTTTTCTTAGAACATGTAGAATGGCTAAAGAAAATGGATTCTACCCTTTTAAGGTTCTTGTGAAATATTGCTAAATTGTCCTCAAAAAATTGTATGACTTCATACCCCACATAGTTTATATAGTACTTTTACCCCAACCACGTTATCCTCATGATATTATAGTTTGTGAGTCTTTCCAATTTGATAGGTCAATAAGTGATAGTGCACTGTTGCTTTAATTTACATTGGTCTGATTCTTAATGTGTTAAATATTTTTCATATGCATATTGTACATGTGCATTTCTTCTTTTGGGAATTGAAAATTCATGTCCTTTGCCCGTTTTTTTTTTCTTTATATTTCTTTATAAATCTATTACTGTGTATTTAAGCCTATGGTTCACTGTTATGAACAGAAACTTTTGTTAGATGTTCTAGCTGAATGTTGGTCTGATTTAGGAAAGATATTGATCTGTGGTTTTATTTTTTAATGGGTGTCATGCTGAGCGGAGGAAATACTGAGGAGGGATTGTTTAAACATGGCCCTGATGGGAGTAGGGGGTCAGGGATGCCTCCTGTAAGAGGAAACACCTGGACATGGATTGTTTCTCTTTCAACTTTTATTCCTCATACAGTTCAGCATCATTCTGAACACACCATAGAAACTCATTAAAAACTTTTGTAAAAAGTACTTGTTGGTTATTCATAATAATCCTTTTTAACTTCTGCTTATAGGTGAGATTGGGAAAGGAGGGATGGAGGGAAATATTGATTTCCACGCTGTATAATTGGGAACACTGTAATATCTAAGTCAGTGTACCACTGATGTTTATGAGTACTGTCACCTTCCCAGGTCTTGGGCCAAGCAAGAAGCTCACATGAATGCATTTAATCTCCACAGTACGCTTGTGAGCTAGGCACTTTGTCATCTCCAGAAAAGCTGAAGTGAGAGAGCTCCAGCAAGTTGCCCTAGGTATCAGCAGCAGTGGTGGGCAGGGCCAGACTTTGAAGCCAGGGAGTGCAGTTCCATAGCCCTTGTTCCCAAATGCTAATTTGAGTTACATTGATTCACGAAAGTCCCATCCAGTGAATTATATGACATCGTATTGGCCATGGCAATATGACATGATATTGGCAAATAATATGACTTTACTTGCTAATTTCCATAAATTGAACTTTTATGCTTGGGATCCAAAAGCTAAAGACGGGCTGTAGCAGAAGCGAGGAGGTTCGCATTCCTGTTCAACTCTTCATTTAACTCTGTGTGTGACTTAGTCACTTTCACTTTCTGACTTTAGTGTCATCGTCTGAAAAATGGGGGTGGATTATGTAAACTTCAGAGAACTTTTCAGGAACTCTAACAACCTATGATTATAATACAACATTCTACCCTCGGAAGATAAGCTCCCAGACCTGCCTTTCAAATGGGCATTCATTTGAGACTGACTCTATTTTTATGCTGAGCACAAAGCTTATTTTTTGAATAAATCGTTTGCTTTAGCAGGCTCTTCTCGCCTTTAAATTTCTTTTCAATTTTTATTAAAATTGAAAAAGAAATGCTCCTCTAAAACATAAATGCACATCAGATGTAAACTTTAATATTTGTCATTTCATAGACTCACCAAATTTTAGAACCAGAAAAGATAGTAGAAATTGTCTAGCACAGATAAGGAAACTGAAGCTCAGAGATACTGAATTACTTCCTGAGATCACATGGTAATTAGGTGGCAGGAATGTGATGCAAAAACCATGTTTGGTTTCTAGCTACAGCCTGTGTTATCTCCATGATTTTCATGGTAAAAATATTTGGCTATAAGAGGCCTGAAAAATTGAAGACATTTCTAGGAAAAAGGATAAGAAAAGGGGTTTGTGGGTTTCAAAATTTGAAAGCTTTAAAAGTAAAAGACAAATGACAAATTTGCAATATAATACCATTGTATATACCCTTCATATATTAAGGACTTCATCATATCAATAAAAAGATAAACATGTAAATTTTAAATATCAAGCAAAACATGACATATAAGAAGACATTTCGTAAAAGAAACATATCGGCCCATTAAAAATTAGAATGGATGAAACAGGTGAAGGGGATGAAGAGGTACAAGCTGCCAGTTATAAAATAAGTCACAAGGATGTAATATATAGCATAGGGAATATCGTCAATAATATTGTAATAATTTTTATGGTACCTAATCTATAAAAATATCAAATCAGAATATTGTACGTCTGAAACTAATATAAGTGGGTTTTTTTTTTTTTTTTCGGTACGCAGGGCTCTCACTGTCGTGGCCTCTCCCGTTGCGGAGCACAGGCTCCGGACGCGCAGCCTCAGGGGCCACGGCTCACAAGTCCAGCCGCCCCGTGGCATGTGGGATCTTCCCAGATCGAGGCACGAACCCGTGTCCCCTGCATCGGCAGGCGGACTCTTAACCACTGCGCTACCAGGGAAGCCCAATATAAGTGGTTTTAAGTCAACTTCAATGAAAAAAAGAAAAAAAGATGATCTAATGAAAAAAAAGTTAAACTTCTCTGTTGATCAAATACATGCAAATTAAAACAATTAGATACCATTTTCCAAACTATCAAATAAGTCAAGATACCATTTTCCAAACTATCAAATGTGTCAAGATAGCACAAACAGGGAAATGGACACCCTCATACTTTGCTTTTTTAGCAGAGCAATTGGGCAGTGCTCATCAAAAGTCTTAAACTTTTACACATCCTTTGAGCCAGAAGTTTACCCCTCAGAATTTATCTTTAGGACGTGTTATGGTTGTGTTATCTTTAGGACGTGTTATAAATATATCAATATCTAGATGTTTATCCACCTATCGTTTTTAAAATAAAGAGTGATTGAAACAAACAATATCTAATAACAAGAAACTGATCAAGTGTCACTAATGTTAATCCATGAAATTAACAAAAATGTAGTCTGGAATAAAAGAGAAATAAATACTCGATATAATATTCTGTGTACAAGCATGGACTTGAGGACATGGGGAGGGGGAAGGGTTCTCTTTTGAAAAATTGTATCAGCATA
>NC_041229.1:74848539-74864715 GCF_002837175.3 Physeter macrocephalus
AAAAAAAAAAAAAAAAAAAATATTCTGTGTACAAAAAGCAAGCTGCAAGTGGGGTGTTAAATAAAATCTCTCTTTTGAAAAATTGTATCAGCATTTGGAAACTTAACACCCAAATTTAAAACTGGCTATGGATTATGAATAATTTAAAACTTTTTATCTATCTATATTTCTTTATTTTTCTATGATGACAATGAGTTATTATCATAACAATAAAAAGATAAGTATTTGGATTATTTCCAAAGACATTTAAATGGTTTAAAGAAACTGTTATTCCTTTTTCTTATACTTTTATTATGTGCAGAGAGGCTGTTGATTAAAAACTGCTATGTCAATTGTTTGGCAGCTTCTAGCCAAAGGAGATTGAGTTTGAGCTCAAAATCTGGGCAATAGAAGATCCCAGAATATAGGCAATGTTGTTGTGTACAAGGACAAGTCCTCTGTCTAGGGAGATTTTATCACTCACCAATGGGCACAGCTCCCATACTATGTAACTGTTGGACTCATGCGTAGAAGGGCAATTATGTGGGCATGGGTCCATGGATGTCATTTGAAGCAAATTTGTTCACGGTTCTCTCTGGTTTAGGCTTAGTGATTCATAAGTTCATTATAAAATTTTTCTAAAATCTCAAATACATTTCGAATTGCTTAATCTAGAAATGTATTATCTTGGGACTTTCCTGGTGGCGCAGTGGTTAAGAATCCGCCTGCCAATGCAGGGGACACAGGTTTGAGCCCTGGTCCGGGAAGATCCCACATGCCACGGAGCACCTAAGCCGTGCGCCACAACTACTGAGCCTGCGCTCTAGAGCCTGTGCTCCACAACAAGAGAAGCCACCACAATGAGAAGCCCGCGCATCGCAAAACAAAGAACAGCCCCCACTCGCAGCAATTAGAGAAAGCCCGCGCATAGCAACGAAAACCCAACACAGCCATAAATGAATGAATGAAATGTATTAGCTTTATGTTCCTTTCTTCTATTATAATAAAATAGTTTGGGTCTGACTGTCATCTTTTGAAATGAAAACATGATTTAATGAAAGGGCATTTTCCAAGCTTTAAGTGAAACAAATGTTTGCATTAGCTTGTTTAAGTTAAATTGTTTTCTTTCACTTTTATTACTAAGCACACTCTGTGTCATTTCTTATTTCACTGCACTGTGCATTGAGATTTGTTTTGGAAGTGAGATGGGAGACTTCTCAGCATTTTACCCTGCTCTCTTGGTGACACTTAAGCCTCCTGTTGCTGAAATCCTAATGGTGATATTTGTGTTTATCCGCACTTGTCAAACAAGGCGATCTCCCAGATCTAATATGAACTTTTCTTTATCCACAGTGCCAAGTGCACTTCCTCTTGGCTGTGGGGGAGATGCGATTAAGTCAGATGTAGCAGTGGATTATTTGTATAAACAGGGCTTTAAAGCTCTAGAATGTCTTAAGGAAATGTGACATCTAGTTTTGATACATTGAGACATCAGCGGGACTACACGCTATGGGGCTTCCAACAGACTTCTGGCCCTAATGCCTTTCCTCCCACCCTTTCACTATTGTGTCATCTCTTTGGTTTTGTGTTGAGTTCCAGAATGAGAGTTACGATTTTCTGCAGGGCGACAATTAACTTCCATTGACTGTGGACCCAGAGCCAACTTTGGTCAGGCAATCACCATTTTCTCTGTTCTCCTCTGGTTGAGTCTTTGCAGCCCTGGCACCTAATGCTATATTAGACACATGATGAGTTGTGAAATCCTGCTTATCCTTCAGGGCTCAGGGCAAATATTACCCTTCTCCGTGGTAGAACAGACAGTTCCCTCATCGAGTTCTGGGAATATTTTAAAGATAACCTCTTTTTACATACTTTTCCCCTTGCATGGCGCTTAATCTTAACTCTCTATGTCTACATCTATACTGTGAGTTTCTCAGCTTCCTGAGGGCACAGACCAAATTTTATTTAGATTATTATCTTCAGTACCTAACCCATGGTCATACCCAATGAATATTTTACCTCATACGTTGAATAGAACTTTGGAAATTTCCCAGTCTGCTTTTCTGAATCTCTCCAAGAGAATCCTTCTCAAATGCTCTCCTCACCTTCACTCCCCAAAGGGAATCTTGCCTGTTCTCCTGGCTTTTATTCCTGATGATAGTAGAGGCATCCCCACAAGACGTTCTTACTTACTCTGATATAATTTTATTTCACCAAGGAAAAGCAAAATTTATGTTTTACCAATTCAGAGAAATTAAGAGCTTCTTGCTTTCTGATATACATTAGGGTCTGAAAGTGATCGACATGATATGGCTGACTTCCCATATTCTCAAGGACAGCTGTCATCTGTTCTCTGCCCTAAGAGACCTAGGGATGACAGGCCATGAGGATGAATAAATAGGTCTGCTTTGTACTAGTGCTTCTACCATTGCTGCCATTGGGATTAAGTGCTGTTGCTGGATCAGAGGTTGGATCTATGTTCTGATATTTAAAAAAATTGAATTCATCTTATGACATCCTCAGGAGTCTATCTGCATGGGCCCAGCAGGGCAGCCAGAGTGAAGAATGCTTTGTGCTTATGAACCACATGGCGTTAGACAAATTAACTAGGTAAATAGGACCTTAGTGTCACTCTCTGCTTCTGCTTCTCCTTGGGAAGGCCATGTTGTCACTATTCATTTCTTTAAGCCATTTCTATAGCTCCAGCCTCACTTAGCAGAGCTGTGGCTTTGGACTCATACGGTCCTGGATTTGAATCTTGACTCTGCTTCTTATTCGCTTTGGGACTGTGAGCAAATTACTTAACTTCTCTGAGTCTCAGTTTCTGTCTCTGTAATGGTTAATTTACGTGAAAATGTGACCTGACTAAGGGATGCCCCGCTAGCTGGTAAAACATAACTTCCAGTGTGTCTGGTCTGTGAGGGTGTTTGAATTAGTAGACTGAGTACAGAAGATTACTCTCGCCATGTGGCTGGGCGTCATCCAAATCGTTGAGGGCTGGACTAGAACAAAAAGGCAGAGGAAGGGTGAATTCCCTCTCTCTCCTTGAGCTGGGATGTCCGTCTTCTCCTGCCATTGGATATTGGAGCTCCTGGTTCTCGGGTCTTCAGACTCTGTGACTTACACCAGTGGCCTCTCATGTTCTCAGGCTTTTAGCCTCAAACTGCGAGTTACACCATAGGCTCCCTTGATTCTTAGGCCTTCAGGATTCTGACTAATCCTGACACCACTGCCTTGCCTAGTTCTCTAGCTTGCAGTTGGTAAATTGTGGGACTTCTTGGCCTCCATAATGACATGCACTAATTCCTCTAATAAATCTCCTTATATATATATATATATATATATATATATATATATATATATATATATGTAAATCTGTATATATGTAAATCTGTATATATATTTATCCTATTGGTTCTGGAGAACCTTGACTAATAACCTCTGTATAATGGAAACAATAATATTATTTACTTCATAGGAATGTTTTGAAGGTTAAGTTAAATTACATAATATGTGTTAAAACCTTGGGAATTATAAGCACTTAAAAATGTTAACTGTTATTGTTAACTAACAAGTTATGTCATTTGGTTTCCTGTGAAGATGTGGATTAGCTGTGCCATCATTATTACAAGGATGGTCTTTGCGTGTTATGTGTTTTTACGTAACATTTCAACCTGTTTCTCTGTTTGCTTGCTGGCATCTGGTAAAATGTTACATTATTGATTTCAGAATCCTATTATGTACCAAATAATGAATCAGAGTGTAGGGAAGAGTAAAATACAACAAAAGAAAATTCTTGAAATGTCTAGTATCCCCTCAGTTGTCTCTACTGACAGTGGTTGTGTTTGTGGATTTCCCTTTTTTTTTTTTTTTTTTTAAATACCTGAAGCATCTTTGGCATCAGAATACTTGATACCCGGTCTGACACATCTGGTCGATTCATCAGCTCTTCCTACTATATGCACAAATCACTGATTTAAACCCTGGGGCTACAACAGTATACAAGATGGACAAGGTCTTTGCTCTCATGGAACTTATATTCTAGTGGAGACAGATGGTGAGGAGACAAATATGTGAAATGTGTGTGTGTAAAAATTTCAAGTGATTATAAGACACTAACAAAATCAACTAGAGTAATGGTTGAGGTGGAGTGGGAGTAGGGTCTACTTTATTGAGCAAGGAGATCATGGAAGGTTTCACTGAGGAAGTGGTCTTTCAGTTGAGCTTTGATGGGTGTGCAGGAATTGGGGTGAAAAGGAAGGGGGAAAGCTGTTTACATTGTAGAATTTTAGTTGGGAAGTTAGGCTTTGGGGTCAAAGTTTTGGTTTCCAAATTCAAATCTCCTTACTAGCTGGCCTTGGATAAAGTATTATATTTAACCTTACTGTATTTAATCTACTTATCTGAAAAAGGGGTTTGCTGTAAAGATTTTTTTTAATTAAATTTATTTTATATTATTTATTTTTGGCTGCATTGGGTCTTTGTTTCTGTGCACGGGCTTTCTCTAGTTGCAGCAAGTGGGCTTCTCATTGCAGTGGCTTCTCTTGTTGTGGAGCACAGGCTCTAGGCACGCGGACTTCAGTAGTTGTGGCACGCAGGCTCAGTAGTTGTGGCTCGCAGGCTCTAGAGCACAGGCTCAGTAGTTGTGGTGCACGGGCTTAGTTGCTCCGTGGCATGTGGGATCTTCCTGGACCAGGGCTCGAACCCGTGTCCCCTGCATTAGCAGGAGAATTCTAAACCACCGTGCCACTGGGGAAGTCCCTGCTGTAAGGATTAAATGGAATATATTTCTTAAATTTCTTGATGAGGTGCCTTGCTCAAGAAACATTAGCTGGCATAACACTGCAAAAGCCTTGAAGTGAAAGGGAAGCCGTTTTCTCTATCGTTTTTGCTCTGGCTGATAGAGAAGCAAAGTTCCCTTTTTTCTCCCCTGTGGAGAATTGGAGGTTGTGGGATTTCTGCTGCTTCCCTCTTGTACTTCCCCTCCAATTTGACTAGTCAGAGTCTGAGACATTCACGGGGCCATGTTTCCTTAGCAGAGGGTGAACCTGTTCTTTGCTCTGGAGGGATGGGCTCTGCTCTTTTGAAATGAGCACACTCCCCTCCCTACCTCCTAGCCTGAGGTTCCTGCTCAAAGGAAGTGATTTAGGCAAGACCTGCCTCAGGCCAACCATTCTCCCATTTTGCCTCTCATAACTGGTTAGTCTGTTCTTTTTTTTTTTTTTTTTTTTTTTTTTGGTATGCGGGCCTCCAGGCTCCGGAGCGCAGGCCCAGCGGCCATGGCTCACGGGCCCAGCAGCTCCGCGGCACGTGGTATCCTCCCAGACCGGGGCGCGAACCCGGTTCCCCTGCATCGGCAGGCGGACGCGCAACCACTGCGCCACCAGGGAAGCCCTAGTCTGTTCTTTTCAAGACAGTTTCTGGTATCTACAACTGAGCTGTCCAGTATGGTAGCTATTAGCAACATGTGGCTATTGATAGCATTTGAAATATGATCAGTCCACTTTGAGATGTGCTATTGTTACCAGGCAGGGTCTCCTGTGCCCAGGGCACAGAAAGCCAAACTGACATTGGGTATTTGCAGCAAAGTAAGGGTTTATTTGCAGGGCACCAAGCAAGGGGAATGGGCAACCATGCTCAAAAGACCTGAACTCCCCAGTGGCTTTCAGGCAAGGGTTTTTAAAGTAGTTGTTAGGGGTGAGGGTCATAGGATGCATGATTAGCTCATGTACCTTCTTCTGATTGGTTGGTGGTGATGTTTGGGGAATCTCAACCTTCTGGTTCCAACCAGTCTGGGGTCTACATGCTTGTGGTCAGCATGTAGTCACCATCCTCCACCTGGGTTGGGGCGGGGGAGTCTTAGTTTCTTTAGAATGACTCAAAGATATACATCAGATTGTTATCCATAGCCCTTCAAGAGGAACTAGGAGTCCTGTGACTCTTCTCCTAACCATTAACTGCTTGAGCCTGTTCTTCGGAAGTCTTGGAAGGCCTAGGAGGTTAAAACCTTTTTTCTACAAACAAGGAATAGGGGACTGGGAAAGGCTTTTGTACCCCAGAAGGCCCCATAGGGTCCTGCTTGTTTTCAGTATAAGTATAAAATACGTGGCAGATTTTGATGAATTAGAGTGAAAGAAAGTAAAATATCTCAATAATTGTTTATATTCATTACATTTGGGGATGATATTTTGGACATAATGAGTTAAATAAAAATTTATTAAAATGAAATTTACCCTTTATACTTTTAAAAAAGTGGTTAGTTAAAAAAACTAAAAATATGTAGGTGGCTAAGATTTGAGGTTCACATATTTCATTTGAATGGTGCTGATCTAGAAGTATGAGGATTCTAGGAGATTCCTTAGATCTGTGCCATAGTCTTCAAGCCAGTATTAGTAAATCTATTAATTTGATCCCTTTTGGTTAATGCTCTTTCTCCATTTTATAAACTAATTAAAATTGAGAAAAGTAGAAAGAGTGAACTTTAGGCCCCGTGTCCCTAATAGGTTTGAGGGACTATATTTCTACATCCGCAGGTGTATTGCATTTCAGTTCTGGCCTTAAGCACCGAGAGTTAGCACAACCCTACGACTTAAAGGGCCCAGCTTACAACAAGACTGCCCTAGCTTCAGACCCACTGGCTACAAATCTGGGGTGGGAGGTGGTTTCACAGCCTTCCTCAGGTTCAATAATTCACTAGAACAAGTCAAAGAACTCAGGGAAGTTCTATATTTATAATTACAGTTTATAATGGATACAAATCAGGAACAGCCAAATGAAGAGAAGAATAGGGCGAGCTCTGGGAGGGTCCTAAACATAGAGCTTCCATGTCCCGATGGAGTCAGGATGTGTCACCCTCCTGGCACATCAGTGTGTTTGCCAACCAGGGAGGTCCATGAGCTTTGACGTACAGAGTTTTTATTGAGATTTTATTATGTAAATATGATTAATTGAATCACTGGCTATGTGATTGAAGTCAATCTCCAGCCCCACTCCTCTCCCTGGAGGTCAGGTTGGCTCAAAGTTCCAACCCTGTAATCATGTGCTTGGTCTTTCTGGTGACTAGCCCCCATCCTGAAGTTACCCAGGGGCCCACCAAGTGTCACCCCATTAGCAAAAACTCAGATGTGATCCAGGGGGCTCAGGAATAACAAAAACACTTCTGTTACTTGGGAAATTCTAAGAGTTTTAAAAGCTCTGTACCCAGATCCTAGGACAAAGGCTAGGCAAATTCTTTATTATACAACAGACTGAAAAGTCCAGTGTGAGAAAAGCAAATAGACCAATTCATCATTTAACCTGTGTTCACTGAGCTGCCAGGCATAGTTCTAGAAACTTGAAATATACCGTGAATATCAAACATCCCTGGTCTCTTGGAACTTATAGTCAGGAAGGGGCAGACAGACGATAAACAAAAAACCAAACAACAACCCTACTATATAAATTAATTACAGACTATATTAGGAGGTGGTGCCCTGGGTAAAAGCAAAAGTAGAACAGGGATTACCAGTGCTGGTGTGGTTGGTGTGGCAGTGATAGGTTGTGACTTATCATATGGTGGTCAAAGTCAGTCTTGTTAGAGACTGACATTGAAGCAGAGACTTGAAGGAGGTGAGGGAGTTAGCCCTGCAGAAACCTTGAAGAAGTATGTTCCAGGCCAAGGGAACAGCCAGTGCAAAGGCCCAAAGGCAGAAATGTTCCTGGTAGGTTAGGAAACCACTAGAAGGCCAGTGTGAACCGAGCAGGAAAAGCAAATGAAGATGAAAGAAAAGGAGAAAAGTAGACGGAGGAAGGGACCAGACTCTATGGGGGCCTAGTAGGCCACTGATGGGGACTTTGGGTTTTATTCTGTTTCAGCTCTTCCACTGGGGAATTTTGAGCAGAGGAATAACGTGACCTGACTCCTTTTGAAACATTGACTCAGGCTGCTATGTAAAAATTCACTCTAGCAAGCAAGGATAGAAGAAGAGAGATCTGCTTTGAGACAGTTGTCATTCTCCAGGCAGGAGATGATCGTTGCTCAGAATAGGGTGATGGCAGAGGACGTGGTGAGAATGGTCCAGTTCTGGCTATGTTTTGAAGATAGAGTTAATAGGGTTTCCTCAAAAATTGGAGAGTGAGGGATTGAGTGGTGTAAGGTAAGACTGGCCCCTGAATATCTTCTAGGCCACGATAAGGACTTTGGGTTTTATTCTAACTGCGGTGAGGAGCCCCTCGAGTGTTAGCAGAGGAGTTCTCTGATTACATTAGTATTTTACAGCCATCACTCTGGAGGGTCTGTGGAGGAAGGATGGGAAAGGAGAAAAGAGGAGAGGATGCTGGGGCCAGGGGAGGCAATTAAATCCTTGTCACTGTTAAGTACTCATACTGTGGAGGACCTAACCTCCTTCATATTAAACAAATTAAAATACACCCACGTCCTCTGTTAAATAGCAATTTATACTGTAATAATTTTAAAGGAGTTTATTGATTTTGCTTTTGAAATTTTTGACCTGGGTTACACATTTAATTCATGAATGACTTTGACGTCTCAACAATCATAATGCATACCTAGGATAAGTGAGAAAAGTCTAACCTACAAATTGTTTTCAGATATAAAGGTGTTTTTGCAAATGTAAATTTTAATAATTTTTTTGAAATTGACATAATGGTACATTTTGTAGACAAATCAACACACGTTAATATTGATTGTGTAGCTTTCTTTTTGTATTTTTGAGCACATTCTTTCCTCCCCCAGGTCTTAAAGATTTTTATAGGCTCCTAAAAATCTTATAGGCTTATAAGCCTAACGGATTAAATGACCCTGGATAACAGGAGGACAGTTAGGAAGCTGTTTCATCTGAGAGGTACATTTTTT
The DNA here is from genome assembly GCF_002837175.3 of Physeter macrocephalus. Lineage (NCBI taxonomy): Eukaryota > Metazoa > Chordata > Mammalia > Artiodactyla > Physeteridae > Physeter > Physeter macrocephalus. Next base: position 74,857,373 of record NC_041229.1, read on the forward strand.
TTTAACATCTTTATTGGAGTATAATTGCTTTACATTGTTGTGTTAGTTGCTGCTGTATAACAAAGTGAATCATCTATACATATACATATATCCCCATAATCCCCTCCCTCTTGCGTCTCCCTCCCACCCTCCCTATCCCACCCCTTTAGGTGGTCACAAAGCACCGAGCTGATCTCCCTGTGCTATGTGGCTGCTTCCCACTAGCTGTCTATTTTACATTTGGTTCAGTGCCACTCTGAGAGGTACCTTTTAAAAGGATTTGTTTCCCACTGGCTTCATGATGGCAAGATTTTAGAGAAATTCAAGTATAGACAGTGTCCTAGGTTTTGTTACATAATTTCTACATTTCTTTTTCAGAAGTCACCTTGAGTCTCTTGGACACACTGATCTTAGATTTGCTAGAATGAGTTGATGATTTTGCTCCTTGACTCCATTTGCTTTAATATGGTCTGTTCATGTCACCATGGAAGTATTTTCCACCCTGATTCAGTGAGGGTGTCTAGAGAATTATTGAGGCTTCAAAAAAAAAGTACAAACCGTTGGTTTTGTTTTTACCAGACTAGATAGTAGGTTTCCTTTTTATTTTCCTGGTAGCCTGGCATTGGATTGCATGTATTGAATTAAAAGAGATGTTTAGTCCTAGCTATGTTATATAGGGCTCGATTTTAACTGTGGAGTAAATAATTCTAAGGGGACACTGCTTGTCTTAACTCTGAATTCACTTTCAGTTATTATAAAACATGCCAAAAGGTTTTGCAATGAATCTGGGAAGAAATGACTTTTCCCCATTCAACTGAGTAAGTACTTGTGTGATTAAATGTTCTGATATTCTTTGAGCTACGGAAGAAAGAGAAAACATCAGTTTAAAAGATCAAAGTAGCAATCTTCAAGGGTCAAGTATTTTCCCCTTTTTGTCAAAAACGCTCTGGGTAGGACCCTTTATAAACACTTTATGCCTTTGCTGGGGAGCTCATCCATGTCTGCCCTAGGTGTCCTTAATTCTTTTATAATTTTGAATATTACAATTTATCAGATTTGTCAGCCTTTTCCTGAGTGGGATTTCTAGTTCCCCTTTTAAATGAATACAGTTCATCAAATTCGTTCTCTTGGACTCATTTGCTCTGGAGTCCTTACTAGTAATGAAACAAAAGGCTTTTCAGGCTAGATATGTGAATGATAAATGTTGACATCTTTTCCCCCTTTCCCTTACTTAGAGCTGCCAATCTCTTTATAAAGATGTGATGTCTCCCTGTTCTCTCAGGGTACCACTTTCATTCCTCTGATAAGAAAACCTTAACAGGCAGCCCTGGAATTGCATTCATCCTCTGATGATCTCACATTTTGCCTTGGCAGTGGTCCGTAGCAAGTGTTTTAACTCTCTGCTCTGACCGTATGAGTGGAGTTGGCAAAGGAATGCTTTTTGATTTTGCTTTTGTTTTTAATATGCCATGAAAAAGTACAACATGGAATAGTGGGGAAAATACGGGCTGTGGATTTACAGTTTTCAATCTGTAGCTTTTCCCTCGTCTGAGTACTTTGGGTTATTTATTTCTCTTTGTGTTCTTCAGCTTACTGATCTGTAAGATAACAGGTACTATCATTCAATCATTCATTGTGTGTTTATTGACAACTCCTACATGCCAGGCAGTGATCTAGGGCACTGGGTGTATAACCTGAATAAAATAGTTCCTGCTCTCTTGGATCCTTTTATTAAGGTTCGAATGAGGTAGGAAATGAGGCTGTCTGACACGTAGTAATTCCTAAGTACAATGTTAATTCCTTGACTTTCCTTCCCTGCAGAGTAAGGGATTAACTTAGTGAAAGTATATTTAACATTTTTTTATTGTTTCATTTCTGTTGGTTTGTTTTTGAATATGAAAGGGGAGTTCATGTGAAGTCACACTTTTTAAACATGAGAGTCCCTAACAAGTGCAAAGAAAGCAAATGATCAAGGGAGATTTCTAGACAGCACATTAAGCCAGATGTCCTAAATACTGACTGCTTGCAAGAATTGAAAGCTTCTAAATTTGCAGACACGATATTTTCTGAAAGTCTTACATTCTAAAGTAGTGTTTAATCTCCCTGGCCTAGCCTGGGATAAAACACTCTGTCTCTAATGGAAGTAAGGCTTGTTCTGCTGAGACCTTCCATATGTTGGGAGCAAGGCAATTGTCAGTGTTCAGAGGAATATCTTCAGGATGGTCTTTGGCCAAGGGAAATACTGACAGGTTTTACAGAGCGGGGGTTTCCTCTTCACTGAGGAAAAATGCATTCACAAAGAAGTCTAGAAAGGAACTAGAGGCAAACACAAAGAGCTTGGGGGGAGCACTGGCTTGGTGTATACCAGCAATAAGATACGTTTCTAAAACTCCATCATCTACATTCTTTTCCTCCCAAATTTGATACTTTCCTTGCTTTCAGTCAGTCCTTCTCATAAAGGGTGATGTGTTCATTGCGGTGTGGGTGGACTTTGGGTGTATGCCAGACCCTTCGATAGGACGAATGCAAGTCCCTTTGTAGGAAGGGCCCTGCTTTACAGGACAGAGTAATGACATGAACAGTGGCTAACATCTCTGGAGTGCCTACCCTGTGGTATGTTCTATTTTATATCTTTTACACGTATTACCTTATTTAATCCTCACAATCAATATTCTCCCCATTTTAGACGTAGACATTGAGAGCTTAATTTATTTGCCCAAGGCTGCTGAGTTAATAAATAGACTCAGGGTTTAAAGAAGGACATTCTGAGTCCAGAGTCCACTCTTTTCTACTTAGTTACATAAACAGAGGATAACCCTATATGGATTAGAATCACTGACAGACCTGGGGTACGTGTAGAAATTGAACTATCACTTTCCATCTGGGGCTTCCTCTCCTTCTCTTCTTACGTCTCTTTGCTTTCCAACACAGACACACACACGCACGGACACACACACACAAACACACATACGTTCAAACATGCACGTTTTCCAGAGTTTTGGTTCCGCATCAGCTCCAGATAAATGGATAGAGCAGGTAGGTGGGGCTGCTGAGAGTACAGTCAGAATCTCAACTTTGAAGAGTTGAGAGAAGAAGAAGAAGAAAGGTCAATGGGCTGGTCAATTTGCTATTGACCAACAGATTCAGGAGTCCAGATGCCTGCCACAGCTGTGCCGTCTGACTCGAGGTGAATCGAATCTTGGGGCTAGATTGATGGGGCAGGACTGCCTTTAGAACATCTTGAGTTTGCCTGGAGGTAAACCCCCAGGGTCTCATAATATGCTTAATGTTTATTAAATAAACAAGGCTTTGGGGGCCCAGTGAGCCTCTGAACGAAGGCAGTGGCAGCAGGAATGGATTAGCTCTAAACACGTGCACGTACAGGTATACATGCATTCCTTGGAGTCCTCGGGGACCTGAAGCCTACATAACAGAGCCAGACTCTGCGTTTCTTTTGGAATTTTCTATCTTGTGGAAACACTCTATTTGGCTCTTACAGTCTGGAGTTGAAAGCAGTGAATATCTCTGTCCACTTGGCAAGAACAGAAGGCCTTAGAATGTGGAAACAGATGTGTTTTTGTTTTCAAGCCCTTTGGATGGTTCGTTGCCTGGAAAATTATTACACACTGTACCTCCCACTTGTGGTGAGGGCTTCTAGAAGTTGTCAACGCTCTTTAAAGATTTCAGGAAGGGCACCTTTGGAGCGTTATTCCTGGCACTTGGCTTAATAATGTTACTCTGGGAGAAGGGGGTCAGGAGGGGAAGTAATGTGCAGAGTAAAATCTGTAGATTTAGTCCAGTAAGTCCCAACCGTTTGTGAAGTTGTGTAACCTGATTTTATTTAAGTAGGTCTGTTCTTCCACACAGAGGGTTGTGGGACATACATATATTATTAAACGTTTTAAAATTAGATTGATTTTTGGTTTGCAGTATTAGTTTTGGAGGACTTTTGAATTTTTCTTGAAATGGTTGTTATACTGTAGGCTGGGAATCACCAATTAAGGACCCGAGGAATACACTGGAAAAATATGGATTGTGGAGGCAGCTTCACAACTTCACTACTTACTGTTTGTGTGACCCTGTTTGGGAAAGTTATTTAACCTTTCTGAGCTTTCTTCGGGTCATTGTAAGCTTGAAGACGAAGTATGTGGGCACAATGCCTGACATAGAGTTAGGTACTCTTTGTATATTCACTTTATTTTTTCCCTTGTCACAGATATATAGGGATTTATAGATAAGTATGGTGCTGTCAGGGATCATGTGGTCATTTAAATTGAAGGGACAAAATCATTTTCCTGTCCCGAACGGCACGTTTGTTCATCTCACACCCCGAGTAGCTCACTTAGCTGGTCCCTCCAAGGCGGTTTTATTGAAGTAGCCTGATGCCAAAGGGAAACTGATTGGGATTCCAGTGTGGAGCCTTGTGCTAAAGTAAATGAGAAGAAAACTGGAAGGAAGCTAGTTATACACTAATATCTGTACATAGCCTTTCTCCTCTGGGGCTTTCTTATTTAAGAGAGAGAAAGAGATAAACAGCAAGGTCCTACTGTATAGCACAGAGAACTATATTCAATATCCTATAATAAACTATAATGGAAAACAATATGAAAAAAAATCACTTTCTGTACACCAGAAACTAACATAACATTGTAGATCAACTATATTTCAATAAAATAAATTAAAAGAGAGAAAATTTCAGGAGTTAAGAAGCCCTTATAAACATAAGGAAGGTTTTGGAATTGATAGACTCATGGTTGAGGATCCTGGTTGAGCTTTAAATCAGAACTGTTTTTTCTCTCCATTTGGTGTCGGGAGGTCGGGTTCTCAGAGGCTGCAGTTAGAGGTAAAAGAATTAGAAAACCAGCCAATGGGGCTGATCCAAGAGCAGTGAGTCTATTACTGTTGTTTCAGGGGCTCCATGAGGGGTCTGCTACTAAAATGACAGAATACAGGTGTTTTCCTACTTTGCATGAAAGTACATTAATACACAGAATGTGTTTATTTGAAAGACATGCTTCCATGTTTTTTCTTAACGTTGGCACCTGCTGTTTCTTATCTCATCTAGAGCCTGGTATGTGCTGAACGTACACAATTCACAGTGTGATTTGAGTATAAAATCTCCGTCATTCGTGATGAGTTGCAAAGCGCCCAATGACTTTGGGATTTGCGTCTGAAGAAATTTGAGGAATCGCTGTCCAAGATCTGAGCCTGAAGATGCCTTAAACAGCATCTCCAAGTAGGAGAGATTCTTAGCCACATCAGCTTTCCCACTTGCCAGATGGATAATATCGGGCAATATTTTTTTGTCCCTCATTTAGACATCTGGAAAACCTACTTATCCTGCTTGCCTAGAAACTGACAAACATGTCTCCCAGTGTAAAGACACCAAGTACTCTAAGAGCTCACCTTGGTTCCAGCTCTCCGGCATTGTATAGTCCAAGTTTGCCTCAGAACATCAGCATAGTTAGGAGGTTAGGAACATGGCTTTGGAATCAGGGTGCCTTGGTTTTAAATCCTGCCCCATCACTTATTTACTGTGTACGTGGGCAAATTTTAATAATAGTACCTATCTAGTAATAAATTAACCAGAATGTATGCTTTCTCTAGGGAAGGGATTGAGTCTGGTTTGAACATTGCTGTAACCCTGATACCCATAGCAGATGCTCAATAAATATTACTTATGGGAATTAATGGATAATGCATATTAAGCATTTAGCAGTAAATCTGGCATATATCAGTCTCAAAATGGTTAGGATAGTAGTAATAATAATAATAATGGTTGTATCATTAGCATTAAGTTACTGCATCTGCCAAAATAGAAAACTACAAAGTATTTTGTAGCTGGAAGGAGGGCGGGATACTTTTCAAATGGCATCTTGCAAAGCAGTCTCCTGTCATTTAGATCCCTTTTCATATCATCAGTGTGACTTTGGACAGGTCTCTGGCCGACTCTTATTTCATCAGGTGAGGATGACATGACTTCTAATCTCTCTGTTTAGCCTTGTGTGTCCAAACTGATGAGGGTGGCTCTTGGAAGCGGCAGTAGCTCATGGACTCAGATATCTGGACTCAAAACTTTACTCTAAGAGTGGAGAAGATGGCAAATTGTTCCAGTCTTTTAGCTCAATAGGTGACCTAATGGGACAGCCACTCCGGAAAGCATTTGTTTCCTTCCTTGAAGAATGAGTATCTTTGAATGAAAGTGTTTTACCCTTTTTCAGGTCTGACATCTTAGATATCTTTGTAGGGTTTCTTTTTTGTCTGATGGCTCAATGTGTCTCACAATGATCAGGTCTTCATCATCCTGTCCAACTGGATAGCAGAAGTTCGTGAGAAGCAAAGAAAACGGGGAGCCACGCTCCTCTCATTATCAGGGGAATAAGATTACCTTGTTACCCATATATGCAGAAGGGAATGAATTTAAACTAGCAACTGAGATATCTTTATGAAGGCTTGGTCTGTTAACTTGTTTAGCTTGGTGCTGGAAGCCATCAGAGTTGCTAGTGTAGCAGGTGAACTTCTAGAGAGCTGATGCGGCTAATAGCCAAATGCCATACAACAATTAAGTCAGTAAATGTGGGAATTATTAAACACAAGTGTAATGGCTTGGAATAGAAACACTGAGTGCTTGTAAATTATTCCATTGTTATTTGAAGGAAAGAACAATACAAGTTGAAATATTGAAACTTCATACATCTCAGTTGTCTCACTATTATTGTCCAGTACAGAGTGATCTCTGGATTTTATTTATAATTCTCAGCTAAATTGTTTTTTTCCCCTCAGCTGCAGAACTTTGACTTGAATTCTATTTTCATTTTAAACATCAGTAGTTCATTGTGTAAGAGCATTCTTTGCCCTGAAAGTTCTTGGCGTTTTCTATGAGGAATATAGCACGGTAACAATTCTTTATATGGATGGGAGATAGAAAAAATGACAGACTAAAGATAGGTGGTTAAGTTGTAACAAAACCCAGCATATAAAGCTTGGCAAAGATTTATACAGAGAAACAGAACTCTGGTTCATGCCAGAGAAATGAGTAAAGAGGAATTGAAAAAGGAAAGAACGTGTGCTTCAAAGCTAAATTGAGACACGGCTGCCTCAGGCAACATCAGTCAGGAATAACATGCCCTAATTTTGTTGTCTCAGAAGCAAAACATTTCTTTTTCTGTTGATTATTCAGAATACGTGCCATTAACCATATGTGTACGTCTTTAGTCAACAATATGGCTGTAGCCTACATTTTACAATGGGTGTTCTACTTCCCGTTCAAGTACGCAGCACCCAGAACTATGCCCCTGACCTTTTTTTTTTTCTTGCGTTACGCGGGCCTCTCACTGTTGTGGCCTCTCCCGTTGCGGAGCACA
>NC_041229.1:74864867-74866221 GCF_002837175.3 Physeter macrocephalus
CCGCTCTGTGGCATGTGGGATCTTCCCGGACCGGGGCATGAACCCGTGTCCTCTGCATCGGCAGGCGGACTCAACCACTGCGCCGCCAGGGAAGCCCTGCCCCTGACCCTTTAATCTCTCTTGCTCTTTCCTCATCATTTATCTCATCAAAGCTCCCTGAACCTTTTCTTCCTAGGCAATCTCCCTCCCTTTTTCTTTCTGCTGTTGACGTTGTAAGCTGCTCTTTTTTTTTTTTTTGTGGTATGCGGGCCTCCCTCTGCTGCGGCCTCTCCCGTTGCGGAGCACAGGCTCCGGACGCGCAGGCTCAGCGGCCATGGCTCAGGGGCCCAGCCGCTCCGCGGCATGTGGGATCCTCCTGGACCGGGGCGCGAACCCGGTTCCCCTGCATCGGCAGGCGGACGCGCAACCACTGCGCCACCAGGGAAGCCCTAAGCTGCTCTTTTGTACAAGATGACTTGGAGCCAACTCTTTCCACACCTGGAAGTTATGTTGAATGACTGTCTGGTCTCATCACCAGGGAGGCAGATAACAAACCTTAATCAGTGCTAGCATTTTGCAGATAATCTTTGGTAATCGTCATAGGCCACCTTGGAATAGATTACTTAGGATTGATCTGGAGTCTCAGTGCCTGGATTTTCTAAAGAAAGAATCAGAGGGTGCCATTTCCAGGATGTATCTTGAATGGAAGAGAACGTATAGATATAAACCAATTTTTAGTCTATTGCAGTCTGACAATTTTGGGAATCTGCAGTTGGATATAAATAGATGTCAGTAAGGACAGTTTATCTAATGAATGAGTTGATGATTTTCAAGTTGTGTTCTTGCGTAGCTCCTCGGTGTTGAGCCAGAGGAGATGTCAGCCCCTCAGATGCAAGTTCTAGTGGATGGGGTGAAACCTTTGGAGCATAAGGTTATTATGAGCAAGCACAGTCAGGAAAGGCTTCTTGGAGGAAGTAGCATTTTTTATTTTTATTTTTATTTTTTTTTGTGGTACGCGAGCCTCTCACTGTTGTGGCCTCTCCCATTGCGGAGCACAGGCTCCGGACGCGCAGGCTCAGTGGCCATGGCTCACGGGCCTAGCCGCTCCGCGGCATGTGGGATCTTCCCGGACTGGGGCACGAACCCGTGTCCCCTGCATCGGCAGGCGGACTCTCAACCACTGCGCCACCAGGGAAGCCCCGAGGAAGTAGCATTTAATCTGAGATTTGAAGGCAGTAAAGTGAAAACAATAAAAACAGTTCAGTTGTTTTATTACTTCACATTTTAGTAATATTTCTTTTTTCTTTTTTTTTTGCTGTACGCGGGCCTCTCACTGTTGTGGCCTCTCCTGTTGCGGAGCACAGGCTCCGGACGC
>NC_041229.1:74866704-74883090 GCF_002837175.3 Physeter macrocephalus
AGGCTCAGCGGCCATGGCTCACGGGCCTAGCCGCTCCGCGGCATGTGGGATCTTCCCGGACCGGGGCACGAACCCGCGTTCCCTGCATCGGCAGGTGGTCTCTCAACCACTGCGCCACCAGGGAAGCCCTCACATTTTAGTAATATATCTTAAAAATTGTTTTTGTAGTTAGGTTCAACCAATTAATTCAAGTGCTATAAATAGGGAATACGTAAACCTTTTCCATTATCAGTTGAAAAAGGGGCTTCTAAGCAAAACACAATAAAGTTTAAGCTAGAGAGAAATGGGCAACGACCTCCTTCCAGTAGCTGTTGAATATCAAGTAGTCAGGAATTTAAAAAGACAAACATTTGGTATATAGTTGAGAACTAGATCAAGACTGGGAAAACCAGTTTTTTAGCCTTATTGGCTGAGGATGAGTTTTTGTGGTAGATGGCATTTCTAGGAGATTAAGGACTTTGCTGCCCAAAATGTGGTCCAGAACCATTAACATCAGCATCATCTGAGAGTTTATTAGAAATGCAGAATCTTAGGACCCTCATAGACCTACTGAATCAATTCCTCATATTAACAAGACTCCCAGGTTCCTTGTAGGCACTTTCACATTTGAGAAGCATTCTCGTAGAAAGCAGAAATATTCTCGTGTGGGCAGCCTGTTGTAATGCAGTCATACCTCACTGACAGTCATCCGAATCAGAGTCAATTGGGTAGCATTTTTTTAAAAGCAGTAACGCAGATCTAATGAATTAGAAGTTGGGGCTAGGGTTGTGGGGAGGTTGTAGAGATTAGGTATAAGTTTCCACATTTTGAAAACCTCCCCCAGACGTTCTAATAATCCAGGTTTGGGAGCTACTGATGTGTGAGACCACAGCAGTGATTCTTACCATGGCTGCTCACTAGAATCCCTTGTAGTGTTTCAGAGAATGCCAATGTGAGGGCCAGACCGCCAGAGACACGATTTTTTTTTTAACATCTTTATTGGAGTATAATTGCTTTACAATGGTGTGTTAGTTTCTGCTTTACAACAAAGTGAGTCAGCTATACATATACATATGTTCCCATATCTCTTCCCTCTTGCGTCTCCATCCCTCCCACCCTCCCTATCCCACCCCTCTAGGTGGTCACAGAGCACCGAGCTGATCTCCCTGTGCCATGCGGCTGCTTCCTACTAGCTATCTATTTTACATGTGGTAGTGTATATATGTCCATGCCACTCTCTCACTTCGTCACAGCTTACCCTTCCCCCTCCCCATATCCTCAAGTCCATGCTCTAGTAGGTCTGCAGAGACACGATTTTAATTAGTCTAGGGTGGAGTTTATACATGAGTATTTTTGTAACAGCCTTATTGAGATATAATTTACATACCACAAAATTCATCCATACATGAGTGTTTTTAAAAAGCTTTCTAGATGATCCTAACGTGCTGCCAAGCTTGAGAGCCCCTGGAAGAAAACTAGCAGGAGGTTATTATACTTCCCAGATGGAAGACACAAGAGGCTTCGAATTTGGGCAGTGTCAGTAAGTGAAGGTGTGTGTGATTGTATGAAGCAGCGATGTAGGGAGGAATTCAGAGAACTCTGAGGTTGAATTAACAGGATTTCATGATTAATTTTCATGGGGTAGAACAGGGGTCCCCAACTCCCTGTTAGGAACTGGGCCGCACAGCAAGAGGTGAGCTGCAGGTGAGAAGAGCTTCGTCTGCCGCTTCCCATCGCTCTCATGACCTCCTGAACCATCCCCCGTGCCCCTCCCCCCGGTGGAAAAATTGTCTTCCACAAAACTGGTCCCTGGTGCCAAAAAGGTTGGGGACCACTGGGATAGAGAATTAATTTAGGAGTCTAGGATTATGTCAGTTTTATTTGATGGACTTGGTGGATAGTGACATCTGGGGGCTTTCCTACCTCTTTCGTATATGGGATTCCTTTTCATACAGAAATTAGGCAACGTGATGTGTGAAATATTTAGACCTATAGATTTTCTATAGTATGAGCAAATTCAGCAGGAGCAACAAGTTATACTGTTATCAGAAGGCAGACCCCTTCCAGGGCCTGAGAGTGGGCTCTTGTCTAACACTTAGAAATGAGTTGTCAGGAGACACACATACTGACAAAACAAAAGACTTTACTGGGAAGGGGTGCTGGGCGGAGAGCAGCGGGTAAGGGAACCCAGGAGAACTGCTCTGCCACGTGGCTGTGGCTCGTAGTCTCAGGGTTTATAGTGGTGGGGTTAGCTTTCCGTCTTGTCTCTGGACAGTCATCTTGCTTGTGCCCATATTTGGTCTGACAGAGGGTCCTTCCTGGTGGCACACGCAACTCTCAGCCAAGATGGATTCCAGCGTGAGGGTTTCTGGGAGGTTGGCAGGACATATGGGCTGGCGTCTCCTCCCTCCTTTTGGCCCCTCCAGAATTCTCCTGGTTAGTTTTTGGTGGCAGCACCATGTTCCTTATCGGGACCTCCTGTTGTGAGACAACTCATGCAAGCAGTTATTATTGTGTCTGGCCAAGGCACATGGTTTCAGTCAACAGTTCCCAAATGCTACCATACCAAAGAAATTCTTGAACACATGACCTCAGTACCTTTTAAATCTGTAATTAAAGATATCTCCTTTTCGATCTATTCATTGTGTGTTGCACAAAACTTTCCAAGTGTTTCCCTGTACCTTCCCTAAAGGTGAGTTAAGATAAATAGTATTGATACATGTGTTGCTCCACTCCAGATACTCTTCATTTACACCGGCCAAGTTTCATTATAATGTCATGAGCAAGAGGAGCGAGCTTCAGGCTTGAAGTATAACCACAGGTGATACATGCACAGATCAGTCTTTGCCAAGATCTCAGCTCTACAGTGTTTTTGTTTCGCTTCAGTCTTAAACTCACAAGAAAGTACATTTCCTGCAGTGTTCTCCTTATCTCTCCATTTTTCAATAATGGGTCACATGGCACAGAGTTGAGAAGAAACATGGTTATTGAGAGTGGTAAGGAGAAAAACTTGGTCGTAGAACAACTTGGAATCTATTAGAACCTCTGACTATGTCTCTCTTGGGTTCTTACTGATTCTGGATGAATTTATATGAAGATATAAACAACTGAACTCTTAAGCTGTTAACTAAAGGTGCCTAAACAGTTTTCCAGAGCCTGGAGGAAATTTTATTGACTCAAATGTTTACAGGTTGGATTGAGAAACACAGCTTTGGAAATGGTCTTTTACTCTCTGGATGTGGAACAGGTCAGCTAATAGGAAAAAGATTGAAAACAGCCTCAGTTCCTCCCACCATCAGTGGCCAGCATGGATGTAGAGTCTGCATCAACCAGAAAAGGGCCTGACCCTCTATGACATGGGAATCATGTTCTGAGCTGGACAGAGTTGGATTTTTCCCTTAGCTACCCTTTGTTGGCTCCTTACTTTCCTCCACTAAAGACTATAACTGTAAACAAGATACGGGACATTGCTGGCATCTGTGGTTATTTCACATACACTACTGTAGGCAGGGGCTAATGCAGAAAATGACCCGGAAATGATGTATGTGCAGGGAATTATGGTTTTTCATAGGCTGGATTACATTAAAGCAAGATTACAAACCATCTCAGTTTCCTAGGACAAAAATCTTTTTCAGAATTACAGAGTCAGGTAGGGGAGGTAAGAGAAGACACTGGCTAGCAGAACTGTACTTGAGAGTGTTAGCAGAGCCGGACTAGGTCTTGTCCATGTCAGCTCACCTTCCAATTTTAAATATGGAGGGACATATAACAAGTACTCAAGAGAGTAAAAGTGATGGAAAGGACCTTTCATACCCTTTAATCACTAGTTCTACCTTGCTCTCTGTTCATTTAAAGATGTATAAAAAGGAAAGCGTATGAGCTTATTTAAAAATTGACCAGAATAACATAAGACATAGAATAATTTACATGCCTTTGTAAATGATGCTCCACAGGAAACAAAAGGCAATTTTAGATGAAATCTCATTAAGATAGGAAATAAAAGTACATAATCACAAGGAGATACCAGAATACTATAAAAAGCCCGTAAGCTAAAGTTCAGTTCAAGATGATAGACATATTGACTGAGAAGGCAACTGTTGCAAGAGTATTAAAAAATTAAGAGCAGAATTAAAATTCCTGTTCTGTACCATAAATAAGTAACACGGTGGAAAATAGAATCAATAGCAGATCAATAGACTCAAACTTGAGAAGTTGTCCTAGAAAGCAGAGGGAAAGGACAAAAAAAAGAAAAAAAAGAAAAAAAATGGGTCAGAAGGTTATAGATAGGATGCAACCATAATGGTGCTTCTCAAATGAAACATTGAAAATACCATAGACTAGTAAATTATATAATCAATTATAAAACCAAAACGTATATTCATCCATAGAACAAAGGACTCCATGTAACAATAACAGAAAGAGTACTATACCTAAATATATTGTGATGATTTTTTCAAAGATAAAGAATTTTAAAATTCTATAAAATCCTCTAGACGATGAAATAAAAATGAAAATAAAAGTATAGCCTCAGAGAAACAAAAATCAAGCAGGTCCCAGACTTTTCCTCTGCAAAACAAGATATCAAAAGATAAACGAGAAATTATGTTGAGTTTTGATGGAGAAAATTATGCAATCTAAGAAATACCTCTCGGGCTTCCCTGGTGGCGCAGTGGTTGGGATCCGCCTGCCGATGCAGGGGACGCGGGTTCGTGCCCCGGTCTGGGAAGATCCTACATGCCGCGGAGCGGCTGGGCCCGTGAGCCACGGCCACTGAGCCTGCGTGTCCGGGGCCTGTGCTCCGCAACGGGAGAGGCCACAACAGTGAGAGGCCCGCGTACCGCAAAAAAAAAAAAAAACCACAAAAACAAAAAAACCTCTCCAGTCAAATTGTTCTTTATATATGACAACAGAAAGTCTAAGGGCTCAAAATTCATACATTAGAAGAGGCATACCACATAACCAGGAAATAATTTAAAGTAAAGAGCTCAAGAATGGAGTAATCATTTTAATAAATGATTTTTTAATAAAAAGAACACATACAAGTGAATATCAAAGCTGATTGCTCTTAGAAGGAAATGTAAATCATTCTAATGTAAATTAATTGCTAAGGAAAACTATGTATACACACGTATGAGAGACAGGAGGAGGGGATGTGATTCTTCTTTTGAAAATCTTACAGGTAAATACTAGTAAAATTAAAGATAGAGGATCAGTGTTCTAAATCACCACAGAAGGTACAAGCAAACTAATCATAGTCCTCTTAATACAATGAACAAATAAACAGACAAATGGTGAGGGAACCTAAAATATAGAAAATTAAACATAAGATAATGAAAAATTAAGTCTATGGTATAAATTAAACATAAAAAGTTAAGGTAAAAACTGCCCTTGAGTTTAAAAAAATAATTATATTCATGTTATAGGTGTTATTTCTAAAAAACCAAAAGCACAAAAGCAATAAAATTCCAGAACTGAGCCAAGTATAGAAAACACACCTGAACAGAAAAATGCAAAAGAGGCAGTATTAATATCTGTCAAAATAAAATTCAAGGTAAAAAGCTTTAAGAGAAAAGAGAACAGTCACTTAATATTGATGAAAGGTAAAATCCTTAATAGTGTTGCAGATATGAATCTGTGTTTACTAATAAAAATATCAAGACATAAAGCCAAATCTGTTAGACAAGCAGGAAAAAATTGACAGAAACATAATTCCCGTGGCAGATTGTAATGTGCTACTCTCAGTCTAGGACAAATAAAACAGAAAATAAATGAGCATATGAGGATCAGACAGTTAATAAAAGGGAATTAATAAGTATATCTCAAACTTTGTACCCTCTAGAGAATATACCTATTTTTCAAATGTTCATGGAACATTACCAATGATGATAATACAAAAACTCTGGTAAAGTCCCCAAACTAGAAATTAGTCAGACTATATGCTTCGACATTGGGCACAGTAAAACTCTGAAAGAATGACAATAGTTTCAAAAAACCTAAAAACTTCAACTACTCAGAAATGTCTATTATATTCAAAATAATCTCCTTAAATAACTCTGTTCAAAGAAGAATTCAAACATAAAGAACAAATTATTTAGAATTGTTAGAATATATAAAATAAACACAGTACTGCACACCAGACTTACGCTATGTGGCCAAACCTATATTTTGATGTAAATTCATACTTTTACATACTTTTGTTATTTTGGAAAGATAGCCCATAGGACTGATTAGAGCGGAAGGTATACCCTATGGGGAGAGTAGAGATGAGGAAAATCAAATGGGGCACTTGTCATATTGCTAAGAGTTATGAATGGTGGTTAGAAAAGGGAGATCTTAGAGGTTTTTAAATAGTGGGAGAGGGTGGCACCTTTTGGGAGTGATTTCTGGATGAGGAGGGGAGGAGAGGATTGGTAGAGAGAATGATAACCTTGGTTTTGGACATACTGGCTTCTGATTCACTACTACAATGAAATAAGGTAATAATAATAACAACGATAATAGAAGTAAATATTTTTATTACGAGCTTGGAATGTGCTAGGCATTGTGCTAAGAGATTTACAAAATTACCTCAATCCTCAGTGTACTCCTATACTTTAAAAGTGGGCTTTGTCTTATATTTTTCCTTTTATAAATTTATTTTATTTTATTTTGGCTGCATTGGGTCTTTGTTGCTGCACGCGGGCTTTCTGTAGTTGCGGCCAGCAGGGGCTGCTCTTTGTTGTGGCGCACCGGCTTCTCATTGCGGTGGCTTCTCCTGCTGCGGCGGAGCACAGGCTCTAGGTGCGCAGGCTTCAGTAGTTGTGGCGCACGGGCTTAGTTGCTCCGTGGCATGTGGGATCTTCCCGGACCAGGGCTCGAACCCGTGTCCCCTGCATTGGCAGGCGATTCCCAACCACTGTGCTACCAGGGAAGCCCCTGTATTTTTCCTTTTCAATAAAATGCAGTGGTTTTATTTTTTTTTAAAAAGCAATACAATATATCATTAAATATTCAGTCTTTATAAGAAACTATTGAGTGAAATGCACATCTCCCTCTTGCCTCTCTTAGACCCCCCAACAGCCCTCTTTGGAAATAACCACTATTCTTGTTTCTTGGTTGTCCTTTTAGTGATACTGTGTGCATATTTAGGAAGATACATACATATAAGTTTGTGCATATATTCCTTTTTATTTATACAAATGGAAGCATATTATACATATTATTAAGTGCCCCTTTTTCCACCTTATCATATATGTTCGATATAGTTCTATGTTGGCAGCATATGCACTCATCTTCCTCTTTTCTATGTCTACGTTGTATTCCTTTGTGCAGCTCTGGCATGATTTATTTAACCAGACTACTGTTGGTGAATATTCCAGTTGTTTCTAGGTTTGCTTCTTCAAAACATGTTTTCAGTGAATATCGTTGAACTTATCTCTCGGTGCACATATACATGCTCATGTTCATCTGTAGAAAAAAAAATCTTTTAAGTGGATTATATCAAATGTGCATTTCAAATTTTGGTAGATACTTCCAACTTGCTTTCCAAGAAGTTTGTGGCAAAAATCTCTCTCATCAGGGGGATCCACACCATCTGACTCTACCTATGCTCTCCCTGATCTTGCTACTCTCATCTGTTATCATTTTCCCTTATCCATAGCTTCTGATTACAGTCTTTCTCTTCATGCCAATTCCTGTCATTATTCTTGATGACTTCAGCATCTACTTGGAGGAAGCTGTCCAACATGGTGATATCTCAGTCTCATGAGCTTCTTATCTCCACTTGACCATAGCCATCCGTCAACTCCTTCTCATGGTTTAAACAGTATTTTTATGCTGATGATTTCCATGGTGGTGCCTAAGGATTTGTCATCATCAGAAATGGCAGTGTTTCTGGCATCTTGAATCAATTCCATTCTTTAGGCAGAAGATTGTATCCGTCCATCTTCCTTGCTCAACCACTCCCATGGCAAAAAATTACTTTACTTCTTTGAAATGTTTAATCCATTGCTTCCACCTCTTCTTCATGATTCCTGGGTCCTCTAATGTCTTTCCTTTGTACAGGTTAAATTCCATGGCCCATTATTATAATCACTTTCTTAAAAATATTTCCCAATGCCTGTGGCCTTTTCTTCCATGTTGTATACCTTAACCTTGGATCAACCCAGCTATCCAGCTTCTCCACATTGTTCACAGGTAGCTTAGCATTACCAGAGAAAGAAACCAGGTAAACTTCATTTTACACTTAGGATCACAGAATTTCGCTTAGAAATTCAACATTACTCAGCAGTCATCTAGTGTTTTACTAGTAACCTTGTATGCTTTCTTTTTCTACTCAAACTTTCAACCAAACCTCTTTATGCTGTCACTCCCACCCTTAATTTGTAACCTTACTTCATACGTCAGTGAGAAAAATAGAAATCTCCGGAAGAGAAGTGCCTTGCCATCCAGTCCCCAGATCCACCCCATGTCAGCACCCAAATGCTCCTCTTTCCTGTTGCAACAAGTGCCTCTTAGCTGATTAAAGTCCAGTCCTTCTCTGTGCTCTGCATTCCATGTCCTCTTTGCTTTCCTGGGACCTCACTCTTTATTCTGCTTCATCAGTTTCACCCTCTCTCCAGAATTCCTTCCTTCAGTATACTCTCCTTATCTTTCACCCTACAAAAATTCCTTTTTTTGTCCACATCCTCTAGCAGCCCTTGCTCCTATCCATCTGTCTGTTCAAGGCCGTTTCTCGGAATTGTCTCTTTAGGCTGCTTCCAATTCTTATATCTACTCTGTAACCTATCCCAGTGCCATTTCCAGCCTACCACTCTGTTCCGACTTACGTGTTGCCAGATCCAGGGGACAGCTCCCTGTTATCACTTTACTGATCTCTCAGCAGCATTTGACCTGGGCTAATCATCACTCCTCTTACTGGGACAATTTCATCTCTGTTCTTCTGTGATTACATATTTTCCTCTTTCCCTCCCCACCTCTCTGGTCACTCTTTCTTAATCATCTTTGCAGGCTCCTCTTCTCGCTAAACTCAAAATTTTGATGTTTTCCAGCTTCAGTCCTGAACTCTCTTTTTTTAGTTTCTTTTTTTCCCCTATAAATTCACATTAGGTGGCATCAGTTTAGTATCTTCAGCTCAGATCTTTTCTGAGCTCCGAGTGTGTATATAATCATCCAATTCCTATTTTGAAATACTGTGTCCTAAGCTGAACTCCTGACTTTCTACCCTAAACATGCCCCTGGCCGTCTTTACTATCTTACTCTATTAGACTGGTACCCATCCAGTTCTCCTGCTGGAAGCATGGGAGTCATTCTTGTCTTCATCAAGCAAGTCTCCATTCAGCAATTTCTATCCAGTTTACCCAGGAAATGTATCTCCAGTCCATCTACTTGTCCCCATGTTCAAGATGCCATTGTCTCTTCTGTGGACTAGTGAGACAGCCTCTTTTCTACTCTCGACATTTCCCTTTTCTCCCCATCCCATGTAGCCTACATCCAGCAGTCAGAGCGATCTTTGTCAAAAATAGAGATCAAATCATATGAGCGCCAACTATGTGTTAAGTGGTTTATGTGGATCATCTCATTTATTCTTCAAATGATCTTATGAGGTGGGTACTACTCTTGCCCTTAGCGAGGTTAAGCAATTTGATCAAGGTCACGCAGATAGCAGGCGAGGCAAGTGAGATATAAACCCAGGCTGCTTGATTCTGAAGCCCACAGTCTGAACCACCAGGCAATGCTCTTTCGCAGAAATGTACCATTTTCCTCCTAACAGCGACTTGAACTCTTGTAGCTTAATACTGCATCTGTAGTGTGTCTCTGGGGACCTTGAAAATTACAGCTGAATTCTTTACAGTGGCAATCACTTGTTTTTCTGGCTCTCAGCATCAGAAGGAGTCATGTTTTAGGCAGCTGAATTAGGACAAGCTTATTGGGGCTTCATTCTGAGTTAGAGAGCTCCATTCTAGTGAGCTCACCATTTGGGGAGTCTGTTGTGGACCCAGAAAGGAAAGAAAACTTTCTGAAAGTACAGAGGAATTGGACAGCACCAAGGTGATTCTATAGCAATAACATATTTACATACTCTTTCTCTGCAACTGCCGAGTAGCCACTGGTCTCTTATCAGTTAATCATAGTAATCAAAGATGCAGAGATGGACTATTACCTTCAGACGACAATTTCTCCATGAAGCTTTTGCATAAAAACAAGCACCTTTAGTTCTTTCCCTCCAATCCATCCTCCCCATGCTGCCAAATTTATCTTTCTAAAAATACAGCCCAGATTCAGCAAGTTCAGTAAGTAGGAACCTCTGCAGCTTTCTCCTGCCTTCTGAACAAAGGCCAGACTCTTATTTTGGCTTTCAAAACTCTCTAGGATGTGGTTCCAGTGCTATGTTTTTTCCCCAGACTTATCTCTGCCTGTACCCTTAATATATATTATGCTCTCATAAATGAAAACAAATTGCTTTTCCCTACACAAATGCGTATTTTTCTCACTCCGTTTCCTTGTTCTCTTCGGTTCTTCAACCTATAATGCTTTGTACTCCCCAATGTCTGCGTTTAAAAATCCTTATTTAAGGTGTGAAAGCATATGGCATAGTGTTAGGTAGATATTAGATTATTGTTACTGTTTGCTACTCTTTCTCTTACAGCATGACTTTTAGTAGAAAGCTCAGAAAAGTGGAGAGCAAGGCTTTCTAAAGGGATGGCGAGTTTAAGAGTCCTTGGTACTGCTGGGCTAGTGGTAATGCAGAGAGCAGGGGCTGGGCCATTTGGGACAGCTAGAGCCTCAGGACTGGAGAATGTATATTCAGGTGGAGGTCACCGAATCCCCAGACTGGCCAGCTAGAGTGGGCATCTGGCCGGCTCCCAGGTGAAGTAGAGAGCAGGGAAGAAGATTGTAGATGAGAATTAAGTCAGTATGTTTTTTACTGGGCCATTGGGAAGGTTAAAAATATCAGAAATGAAGAACTGGTTAGGAGTGTGGTGTACCGCACAGCAGATTGCTTGGAGGGTGTTTTCTTGTGAGGCAGCACCTGGCCTGAGGTCAGAAGCTATAGGAGGGATTTTGCCCAGGGCGAGGATCACTCTCCCCAAACTGGCCTGCTAAGTTTCCTTTTATGAGAGCCTTCTGGAAGAAAAAGGGGTTTGGAGAAAACAATAACATGCTTCGGGTCACACCCCTAGTTGAATCTCTTATGGTATCGGTGTCACCAGGGCATACACTGATCCTCAGAACACCTCTTGTTGGCTATTATATTATGAGTTGTGATAAGATTCAGGGCAGAATCACAGGCAGAGTGGAAGGCCCATTTGTAACGACCTCTAATTTAGACTGTAGACATCTCCTTGCAAGGTTACGCCTGCAGTGACAGAGACATTCTGACAGCATTGAAATTACGCATCTGTCATAGTTTTGTTTTTTTTAACATCTTTATTGGAGTATAATTGCTTTACAATGGTGTGTTAATTTCTGCTTTACAACAAAGTGAATCAGTTATACATATACATATGTTCCATATCTCCTCCCTCTTGCGTCTCCCTCCCTCCCACCCTCCCTATCCCACCCCTCTAGGTGGTCACAAAGCACCGAGCTGATCTCCCTGTGCTATGCGGCTGCTTCCCACTAGCTATCTATTCTACGTTTGGTAGTGTATATATGTCCTTGCCACAGCTTACCCTTCCCCCTCCCCATATCCTCAAGTCCATGCTCTAGTAGGTCGGTGTTTTATTCCTGTCCTACCCCTAGGCTCTTCATGACATTTTTTTTTTCCTTAGATTCCATATATATGTGTTAGCATACAGTATTTGTTTTTCTCCATTGTCATGTACCAAAATGTTCATTGAAGCTCTATTTACTATAGCCAGGACATGGAAGCAACCTAAGTGTCCATCAACAGATGAATGGATAAAGAAGATGTGGCACATATATGTACAATGGAATATTACTCAGCCATAAAAGAAACGAAATTGCGTTATTTGTAGTGAGGTGGATGGACCTGGAGTCTGTCATAAAGTTTTAAACTTGGGCCTTATTAGCAGTCCTCACTGCTATATAGTATACGTAAATTAACGTGCATTAATTTTTTTAATCTTTGCCAATGACTCAATGAAAATGCACTGTTATGTTACAAGTCTTATTTTGTGTTAGGTAAACATCATTACAGTTTTTATAATCCTATTTTGGAATTTCATTTTTTAAAAATATACAAAGAGCCTCAAAAAAATAGAAATGACTTGGCAGGAACATTGCTTATGATAGTGAAGGTTGCACTTTGCACAACTCCAGGGAGTGCTGTTCTCAACTTAGGGGTACTATAGATTCATATTGTTATCGCGATTTTCAGGTAGGTGGCATTGAAATGTCTTGAGAAAGGGACGTCTTTGTCTCCCTTTCTCATACAGGGTTGCGGTTGCATCTAAGAATGGGGCTACGCCCTGAGCTTCTCTGAAGCTCTGAGGTCCTGGGTATATGAATGTTAACGGTAGAGTCAAAGGTAATTACTTATCTGTCACCTCAGTTTCTTAGTCCTCCTGGCTGTTACATTGATGTAAATAGACCAATATGCCCTTCAACCAACAAATTTTTCAGCAATGATTAGAATAGTAGCAATTGCTTATGATTGTTAGGAGGATAGAACAAGATAAAGAATACATTCTAAATGTGGCATTTGGCTCAATAGATTTTAGTTATTGTATTGATTTGATTTATTGATTAATGAAATTTGTTCTGAGCTGAAAGTCTGGCTTTCCATATTAGCATCGAGGATGTCTCAGGCCCAGGATGGAATGGTAGTTTGCTGGGCCAACTTTTCTGGGGTATCAAGTAGGTACAGGCACCATGATTATTTCCAGATAGGTGCCATTTGTTAGCCACTGGTTTGTAAGTACAAGGGGCTGCCCATCATCTTGTTTTGTTTGGTTCCCTTTGTCCTGATGGCACAAGCACAGTGCATCTGTGTCTCATGGCTCTTATCCTTCTCACATTACTAGAGTTGAGAGGACTTAATGGCAGTATATGCATAGACCCAGACAGGTTAACAACATACCATGTAGGATATTTTTCTCAACGTGGTAATGGTCTAAAAGCACATTCTCCTAGCTTGTGCGCTTTATTAGCTGTATGACCTTGGACTAGAACTTGATGATGGGGTGCTTCAGTTTCCTCACCTGTATAATGGGTATGAAAAGTAATTACCTCTTACGGTGTGGGGATTAAAGGAGATCATTCATATAATATGCTTATAACAGTGTTTAGCACATAAAATTAAATAAGTGTTAAATATTCTCACACGTGAATGTACATTCAGTTATTTATTAAAATATTGAGTGCCTATCGTATGTTAGATATTACTCAAAGTATTGGGGTGCCATGGTGAATAAGACAGACAAGCTCTCTACACTCATAGGAACCACATGCTATTGGAGGAGATGGATAACAAACAAGAGAATAAATAAATGAACCCTGTATTTCAGGATGATAGAAAGGGTGGCAAGTGACTGGAGAAAGTGCTAGTTTATCCAGGTCTTCAGAGAGGCCATGTCTAAGGAGGTGACCTTAGAGTTAAGACCTGAAGGATGAGAAGGGACCAGTTTTGGGCAAAGATTATTCTAGATAGATTATTCTATTCAGAAAGAACAAGAAATGTCCCAGTGCAGTAATGAGCTTGATAGGTTCAAAGAACAGATAGAAATTTGGTGTTGTTCTAATAGAATTGGAGACCAGGAGGGTGGTAGGAAAGACAGGTGAGAGTCAGGTCCTATATGGATCATAGGAAAGCAAATAGACTTTATTCTAAATGTAAGGAGAAAGCAAAGGAAAGTTTTAAGCAAGAGAGGGATATGATCTGATTTATGTTGTTTTAAAAATAGCTCAGGCTGCTTTGGCAGAAATGGACTTTCAAGGACAAAACTTGAAATGGGAACGTCAAGAAGCTGTTGTATTTGTGTTTTCAAACTCATGAGCACCTGAAGGGCAGCTGTTTCATCTTTCTGTCATCCGTGTTTCAAATGCAGTAGTCACTTAGTAAATGCTTTTGGAAGGAGGAATAAATGGAATGAACCAGGAACCTCTAAGTTCCGTGTATGGGAAGCATATTCCCTATGGGCGTGCAGGGGCCGTGTCTTACCCTAGCACCTGACCAAACCCAGTTGTTTTGTTCTCAGTAGTGTAAGTTGAATGACTATGCCCAATGTCAAAAACATAGCAAAAGACTGAGAAAGAAGGAAAAGAATGCTCTTTTTCTGCCTCTAGATTTTCAAGCAATAAACTTGGTGATGTCAAAGTTTTGCTTTCTGTTTGGGTCCACGGTCTATTTAACAGTAAGAAGATTTTGCTTCTGCAGTCCACTAAAAGCACTAGTGTTTTCATTGAACTAAGTGTGATCTTTAAGTATGGAGTAGGAGGAATTGAAAGACTTCTCGAGCGATCATTGCTGCAGCTAATAAATGAAATTTGAGGTGAGTCTGAGTCCATCCACTGTGGACACCCACCACTCATTGACTTCTGTCATTTGGATAAACTTAAACTGAAAGCGTGATGTTCCCAACTGCATCTGGCAAATTCTGACTGCATCATTGTCAGTCCTGGATGCTTCCACTCACTTTCATAATAACCCATTCATCCTTTATCAGCCTTTACCCTAAAATAGGTTATAAATCCAGATCAAACTCAGCATGACTTTCAGATAAAAAGCACCAGTTTTAAAGGTAGATTGAAAAAATCTTGAACAGGAGAGAAAAAGGAATGAGTAACCAGTGGACTATTGAGTCTTAATGGAATAGTTTTTAACTAAAGATAAAGCTTGGCTTTGACATTGGAGGCAGCAGAATGAAAATGCTAGTTTTATTTCACAGCCAGGAGCAAAACAATTTAGATCAAATTTTCACTAAGCTTCAAGTATGGAACAAGGAAGGGTGAGAAAATTTTGTGTTCATATCCTGGAATTAAAAAACAAAAAAGCTTTCTGTTTGAGTTACCTTAGGTTATGCCTAAGGAACTTAGTGCTTGTGTGATCTGGAAAGACAAAAAAAAGAATGAAAATAATTCTCTAGTTACTAGTGTTATAAATTATAGCACATTACCCAAATTCATTGAAAGAGGTATCTATTCTCTATTTTTTCATTATCATACTGACAAATGTTACCATTGTGTATGAGTGAGAAATGATTCTTTGAAGACCAGTAAGAACTCCCTGTCTTGCCCTAATATTATATGAGTGTTGCAAACTTGATGTCCTGTGAAAGTGTTTGGATGTGAAAGTACTTTAAATACCAGGGTTTGCTGAAACACAGCAGGAGGGAAGGAGAACAAAAGATGCTGACTCCATGTACTTGTTCCCTGCTTTCCTTTAGATCAAGTCAGCAAATTATGGTCCTTGTGCAAAATCTGTCCCACTGCTTGGTTTTTGTAGATAAAGTTTTATTGAAACACAGCCATACTTGTTTGTTTATGAATTGTGTATACAGTAGCTGTTTTCATGCTACAGTGGCAGAGTTGGGCAGTTGTGATAGAGATGTGACCCGCAAAAAAGTCTATTTACTATCTGCCCCTTTATGGGAAAAGTTTGTCAACCTCTGCCTCAGAGTCAGGTTTTACAATTTGCCATATTTAGTTCCAAAACCAAATTGGTACTCCTTAGTATTTACCCAGAGGAGTTGAAAGTGTATATCCGTGCAAAAACCTGCACACGGATGCTTATATAAGCTTGATTCATAATTGCTAAAATTTCATAGCATCCAAGATGCCCTTCAGTAGGTGAATGGATACACAAACTGAAGTATATCCAGATGATGGAATATTATTCAGCACTAAAAAGAAATGAGCTATCAAGACATGAAAAGACATGGAGGGACCTTAAATGCATATTACTAAGTGAAAGCCAATCTGAGAAGGCTACATACTGTATGATTCCAACTATGTGATGTTTTGGAAAAGGCAAAACTATGGAGAAAGTAAAAAAAAAAAAAAATCAGTTTTTACCAGAGGTTGGAAGGGAATGAATAGGTTGGGCACAGAGGATTTTTGAGTCAGTGAAAATACTTTGTCTGATACCATAATGATGGATACAGGCCGTTATGCATTTGTCCAAGTCCGTAGAATGATTAACACCAACAGTAAACTGTAATATAAACTATGGATTTGGGGTGATTATATGTCAGTGTAGGCACATCGATTGTAAAACAAGTACCACTCTGATGGGGGATATTGATGATGGGGAAGGCTCTGCTGTTTGGAGGAGGGGGATAAGGGAAATCTCTGTACCTTCCCTTCAATTTTGCCGTGAATCTAAACCGTCCCTAAAAAAAGTCTTAATTAAAAAAATTTAAAAAGCAAATCGTCAATCAGTCGTCTAGGCTGACAGCTTGTTTTCTGTGACTCCTAGGGAGTGAGTGATTGTGTGTGTGTGTGTGTGTGTGTGTGTGTGTGTGT
>NC_041229.1:74883501-74887691 GCF_002837175.3 Physeter macrocephalus
AGAGAGAGAGAGAGAGAGAGACATCCTCCCTTCAGCATTCTCATCAGCATTTAATTTTTCAAAAAGGTGCAAAGTCCTTCAAAATGCCAGAGCTAAAGGTTGTTGAGGGCATGGGGAATTCGAGATCAATTAATTATATGGGTAGCCTGCTATGATTTATCATTTGAAGATAGCATCTATCTGAATTTAGAGAGAGGCTAGTCAATATCACAGCACAGAGATAGGACACAGCCAGTGTAAGAGTATTAGAGATAAAAAAGAGAGAGAAGTGAAGAGCCCGCCCCCCAGCCCAGATGGTTGGGGGATGGTAAATAGATAAAAATACTCAGAGTGACAGCTATTTTAACGTAATTGTTCAGAATAAAGCAGTGGTAAGGCAAGAATTACTCATTTTCGAGTACAATGATCTAGTGTTCATCCTAGACCAGTAGCAGAATCAGATCTAATGGATTGCAAAAGTGAAATATGTATTAAACATATGGAAATTGGTTTAATTATATTAATATGTCTCACTTTTCATTCTCATCTTCCCGGTAGGTGAAAGGCATGTATAAAAATAACCTAAGTGTGGTAATCCCTTGAAATTCTTCTAAAATTTTGAATAGTATTAAATAAAATTATCACTGAGATTAGAATGAAAAATTATCGTGGATGAATCTCTTCCCACCTTTGGACCAAGTCATCTCTCTTTTAATGGCTTCTTTTCGTGGACAGAGGAGTGGGCTATAAATAATGCATCAAGCCCCTCATTTAGGATACATATTGATATGGCTAACTATATACATTCTGTCAGAAACAAAACCAAGTCCACGACAAAATTAACAAAGTATTTATTCATAAGCTTCTGGCAAGGGAATCCATCTGCCGTTACTTTTAGTTCTGAAGGGTGCAAAGGTATTACAAAGGAGAGTCATTTTTATAGAGTAAAAAGAGGAAAGGCTGAGATAGTCTCTGATTGGCAAGCATTCTATTTAGGTATGATTTTTGGAAGTTGGGCAGGGGGAGACTTTCCAATTGCTGTTCAGTCCTTTGTTGACTGTGAGGGAGGAGAGAGCAGTTGAGGGGTGTTGCAGATGAGGGAGGAGTTTTCAGTGTTAGGGATGGAAGGCGCTCTGTGGCTGGCCATTTCCTCGAACAAATGTGGACCCAAGAGGTGCAAGTTTGCAGTCAGATTGTCATATGGTTCTTATTTGGGGCGGGGGGCACTGCCGAGGCAAGTAGTTTCTCAGTGCTCATTTTCTTCTGGCCATGATGGGGGATGGAGCAAGGGCTTCTCATGGACTGTGGTGCATTTGTGAGCTAGCTAGCTTCATCTCATGTTCATCTCATATTCATCTCATATTCTTCAACTTCCGTTCTGCCACTTCCTGTAGTTGGTGATGTACAATGTACAGTGTACAATGATACAGAAAAGAAAGAGTCCGCAAAGAAGAGAAATGGCCCAAGAATGGGTATTAAATGGCCCAGAAACATTTGCTCGCAGCTGGGTCTATAAAGGTGAGTTCATCTTCCCAGGATTAACAGCATCATTAGTCATGGGTGATGGTGTGGGTGTTTGCCACGAAATTATGGTCAACACCACTCTCTTAGGAGGGTAAGCAAAATACAGCCACGATGTGGATCATAAACCATGGAAAAAGGCTTTGGGGTTCTCCCTATTTGCTTGTTCAGTGTTTCTCCAGGTTTAACAGAGATATTTTGGTTGATGGTATGGTGACATATTTCTGATAAGAAGCAGTGAACCTTGGGGTCAGGGTGTCTGAGATTTAGGCTTGGCTCTGTCTCTTTCAGCCGTGTGACCTTGGGCTCATGGAGAGGCCTAGTATCTTGAGTAGGACAAATTAGGGAGGAGATCAGTGCCATAAGTGCAGAGAGGTCTGCTTAAACTTTGGCTTTCTTGGTCTCATTATCTGCTAAAGAAATTGATTTATTTTTAGATGGACCTAAACGAATATCTTTATGAGTGTGTCTGATGGAGGATCATTTTTGTTAGATGGGATTTGGATGTGATGCAAAGCCTCCAGCTCCTTGGGAGACAAATGACAGAGATTCACTCAGATAGAGGATGTATTGGCTCTGGTAGGAAGAACCTGTTATAATATGCTCACTCCTAACTAATTGTCTTATGATCAGGTACAATCTCTTTATGAGCATCATATTTTGAAAAAGTTGGAGCTTCAAAATAAAATAGACAGATTTCAACCCTGGCTCTGCCACTTGTGAGTCACATGATCTTAGGAAACTTAATTAACTTTTCAAAACCTTAATTTCCTTCTCTATAGAGTGGAAAATTAATGCCTTGAAGAATCATGTAGGTTAAAGCTAATGAATGCACATTTCCCAGCACATAATAGGTGTTCAGTAAACTGTAGCTGTTTTTATATGACACATAGGTATTTTACCTCAGCCAGTGTCAGGCAGTTCATTTGTGGCTGAATATCCTCTCACCAAGAAATACCCTCTTCTCTAAAGACCTCTTCTGGAGCTTGGAAATATGTTACTCAATAGATTTTACCCCAGTATTTAAAAAGCTTAGCTAAAGACCTCAGAACATTTTCTTAACATTATAAAATATACCTAGAGGAATTTCTAGCTAGTTGGCAACTGACTTTCGTTTAACTCTGGTTTAAATAACCCAGGTATGTGAGAAAGGAGACATAGTAAATAAATGAGGTTATTTCTGAAGCTGATAGCAAATACACAGGAGCATGGATAGGAGTGGGTGATAATCTATGTTCAAATTTTAGAGGACATTTTAAAAATCAAGGTATAATTGACATACTGTATTTCAGGTGTACAACGTAATGATTTGTTATTTGTATACACTGTGAAATGATCACTACAATAAGCCTAGTTACCATCCATCACCACGCAAAGTGACAAGATTTTTCTTTCTTCTGATGAGAACTAAGATTTATTTTTTTTATCAACTTTCAAATATGCAATGCAATATTATTAACTATAGTCACCAGGCTGTAAATGACATCCCCGAGACTTAAATTTATTTTATAACTGGAAGTTTGTGTCTCTTGACCCCCTTCACCCATTTTGCCCACCCACCCCAACTCTCCTCCCCCCTGGCAATCACCAATCTGTTCTCCATATCTGTGAGTTTTGTCTTCTTTGTTCGTTTGTTTTGTGTTTTTTAGATTCCATATATAAGTGAAATAATATGGTATTTGTTTTTGTCTGACTTATTTTACTTCATAATACAATTGACCCTTGAACAAGATAGACTTCAACTGCGTGTGTCCACTTATACTGGATATATTTCAATAATTAATACTGTAGATCTATACAGTTGAATCCACAGATGCAGAGGAACCATGGAAATGGAAGACCAACTATAAGTTATATACAGATTAACCTCTGTTTGTTCAAGGCCAGCTGTGCTCTCCAGGTCCATTCTTGTTGTAAATGGCAAGATTTTATTCTTTTTATGGCCAAGTAGCATGCCACTGTGTATATGTATGTATGTATATGTGATATATATACACATATCCCCCACGTCTTCTTTATCCATTCATCCACTGATGGACATTTAGGTTGTTTCCATATCTTGGCTCTTGTAAATAGTGCTGCAATGAACATAGGGGTACAGATATCTTTTTGAGATAGTGTTTTCATTTTCTTCAGCTATGTACCCAGAAGTGGAATTGCTGGATCATGTGGTCATTCTATTTTTAACATTTTGAGGAACCTCCGTACTGTTTTCTAATACTGCACCAATTTACAATCCCATTCACAGTGCACAAGGGTTCCCTTTTCTCCACATCCTTGTCAACACTTAGCATTTCTTGTCTTTTGGACAGTAGCCATTCTGACAGGTGTGAGGTTATATCTCATTGTGGTTTTGATATGCATTTTCCTGATAATTAGTGATGTTGAGCATCTTCCATTGTGCCTGTTGGCCATCTGTATGTCTTCTATGGAAAAATGTCTGTTCAGATCTTATGCCTATTTTTTAAATTGGATTGTTTGTTTCTTTGTTATTGAGTTGTACCGGTTCTATATATGTTATGGTATTAACCCCTTACAGGATATATGATTTGCAAATATTTTCCCCCATTTGGTAGGTTGCTTTTTCATGTTGTTGGTTTCCTTGCAGAAGCACAGTTTGATGTAGTTTTTTTTTTTTTTTTTTTTTTTTTTTTGTGGTATGCGGGCCTCCCTCTGCTGCGGCCTCTCCC
>NC_041229.1:74888333-74894411 GCF_002837175.3 Physeter macrocephalus
GCAACCACTGCGCCACCAGGGAAGCCCTGATGTAGTTTTTGATGTAGTTTTGCTTTTGCTTTTGGAGTCAGATTCAAACAAAAGAATTGTCAAGATTGATGTCAAGGAGCTTACTGCCTGTGTTTTCTTCTAGGAATTTTATGGTTTCAGGTCTTACATTCAAGTCTTTAGTCCAGTTTGAGTTAATTTTTGCATATGGTGTAAGACAGTAGTCTAGTTTCATTATTTTGCATGTGGCTGTCCTGTTTCCCAACACCATTTATTGATGAGGCTGTCCTTTTCCCATTTTATAATCTTGCCTCCTTTATCCACAATTAGTTAATAATATATGTGTGGGTTTATTTCTGGATTTGTTTTTCTGTTCTATTGATCCGTATGTCTGATTTTATGTCAATAACACCCTTTTTTTCCCCCCACTCTCTCTTGATTACTGTAGCTTTGTAATATAGTTTCAAATCAGGGAGCATGATGCCTCCAGCTTTGTTCTTCTTTCTCCAGGTTGCTTTGGGTATTTGGAAATTTTTGAGGTTCCATACAAATTTTAGGATTATTTGTTCTATTTCTGTGGAAAATGCCATTGGAATTTTGATAGGTATTGCATTGAATCTGTAGATTGCTTTGGGTAATATGGATAGTTTAATAATATTAATTAGTATTAATTAATATAAATCAATACATTAATATTAATAAATTAAGTAATATAAATTAATCCAGGAGCATAGAATGTTTTTTCATTTATTTGTGTTGTCTTCAATTTCTTTTATCAGTGTCTTATAGTTTTCAGTGTTCAGGTCTTTCACCTCCTTGGTTAAATTTATTCATAGATATTATTTTTTTATGCAATTGTAAATGGGATTGTTTTCTTAATTTCTCTTTCTGAAAGTTCTTTCTTAGTGTATAGAAACACGACTTATTTTTATGTATTATTTTGTACCTCACAACTTTATTGAACTCATTAATGAGCTCTAAAGTCTTTTGGTGGAGTCTTCAGGGTTTTCTCTTTATATAAAATCATGTTGTTCACAAATAGTGACAGTTTTACTTCTTTCTTTCCAATTTGGATGCTTTTTATTTCTTTCTCTTTCCTAATTGCTCTGACTAGGACATCCAATACTCTGTTGAATAAAAGTGGTGAGAGTGGGCATCCTGGTTTTTTTTCCTGATCTTAGAGGTAAAGCTTTTAGCTTTTCATTGTTGAGTATGATGTTAGCTGTGGGCTTGTCACATATGGACTTTGTTATGTTGAGTTACATATCCTCTATACCAGTTGTCCCCTACCTTTTGGCACCAGTTTCATGGAAGACAATTTTTCCACGGAATGGGGAGGGGGATGGTTCAGGCAGTAACGCGAGCGATGGGGAGCGGCAGATGAAGCTTAGCTCGCTTGCCTGCAGCTCACCTCCTGCTGTGCAGCCCTGTTCCTAACAGGCTGAGGACCGGTTCTGGGGGCTGGGGACCCCTGCTCTCTACCCACTTTGTTGAAAGTTTTTATCGTAAATGGATGTTGGATTTTGTCAAATGCTTTTTCTGCTCTGTTGAGATGATCATATGATTTTTATCCTTCATTTTGTTGATGTGGCGTATCATGTTGACTTTGTAGCTGTTGATCCATTCTTGCCTCCCTGGGAATAATCCCACTTGATCATGATGTATGATTCTTTTAGTGTCTTGTTGAATTCAGTCTACTATCATTTCATTGAGGATTTTTTCATCCATGTTCATCAGGGTTATTCTGTAATTTTCTTTTTAGGTAGTGTCTTTGTCTGGTTTTGTTATTAGTGTGATGACATCTTCATAGAATGACTTGAGAAGTGTTTCTTCCTCTTTAATCTTTTGGAAGAGTTTGAGAAGGATTAGTGTAAGTTGTTCTTTGTATGTTTGGTAGAATTCCCCAGTGAAGCCATCCAGTCCTGGACTTTTGTTTGCAGGGAGGTTTTGTTTTTATTTTATTTTTTTATTACAGATTCTATTTCACTTCTAGTGATCAGTCTGTTCAAATTATCTGTTTCTTCTTGAATCAGTTTTGGTGGGCTGTATGCTTCTAGAAACTTGTCCATTTCTTCGAGGTTGTCCAATTCGTTGGCATGTAATTGTTCATAGTATTCTCTTATGGCCCCTGCTAATGTTGGACCTGCCCCAGCCATGGGAAAGCCAGTAATCTGCTTGGATGTCTGACAGAAACTTCACTTACAAAGCCACCAGACGCATAAATCCAAAGCCACCAGCCATGTAAATCCGCCAAAGTCACACAGATGCGGGACTTGGCTCAGATTTCAGCCCTGCCTTCGCGTGTGGGTAATCCACTGGTGCTTGTGGCTCCCAGAGCTCCTAGAGGTAGCCCTGCCCCTCCTTTTACTTGTGCGTTAACAATAGGGCTTCTATGGTGGAACCTGGCTCTGTTCTACACACACCCCCAGTTGTGGCCAGACCACACTCCTGTCCCTTTGGGCTGTCTCTGCGCAGCCAACCCCAGTCCTCTCCCTGGGTCTGTCAGCTGAAGCCCTACCTTCAGTGCCTGGCTCCCACATGCAGCAGTGTACACGTGTCTTGGGCTGGGGAGTGCAGGGAGGTGGCCAGGAGTGTCTATGCTGGTCTCTCCCTGCCC
The DNA here is from genome assembly GCF_002837175.3 of Physeter macrocephalus. Lineage (NCBI taxonomy): Eukaryota > Metazoa > Chordata > Mammalia > Artiodactyla > Physeteridae > Physeter > Physeter macrocephalus. The sequence continues at coordinate 74,890,939 of NC_041229.1, forward strand.
TGTCTGCTGTAAGTCAGCTGCTGCACTCTCCTCTGAGCCTCTGAAGTTCCCTGTCTGTTCTGCCTGATCTCCCAGCTGGTGAAGGGGATTCCCAGGTTGAGGGACCCTTTCCTCTTCCACAGCTCCATTCCAAGTGTGCAGGTCCTGTACCGATTGCTTTTTAAATTTCTTTTGTCCTACCTAGTTACGTGGTGATCTTTCTTGCAGCCTTCATCATGTGAGATCTTCTGCCAGTGCTCTGTAGGTATCCTGTGAGAATTCTTCCACATGTAGATGTATTTTGATGCATTTGTGGGAGGAGGTGAGCTCCGTGTCCTTCTATTCCGCCATCTTCATCTCTACCCAGGCTTGATGACTTCATACTACCTTTTTAAGTGATTAATCCACTATGCTTACTATATATTTATCTTTACATGTGAGATTTTTACTCTCATCTGTTTTCTTGTTACTGATTAGTGCTCTTTTCAGCTTAAAGAAATCTCTTTAACATTTCTTATAAGGCTGGTTTAGTGGTGATGAACCCCTTTAACTTTTTTTTTCTTTTCTTTTTTTTAGACGCTCAGTAAAAATTTATTCAATGAAAAATATTATTCTGTTCAAAGTTTATACAAATCAATGTAAAATTTTAATTAAATTTTCAACAAACAAATCACAGAAATAAGAATTTTAAAAGTTTTGGATTTCTAAAGAGAGAAAGATGAGTGGATGTGTTGGAAAAACAAATACCATTTTATTTATTGTGATCTATATTAAAGGCAATGATTCCATCAGACAAAAAGTGTGCATATATTTTTCCTTTTAAATGTTTCTTTTATACATTAGAGGTGTGGCTATGTATCATGTAGCATGCTGTTACTCTATTTCAAAGTAATTTAAGGTGAGACAGAAAGTGGATTCTGGTAAGATACGCTTAGGAGTGTTTTGCTCATATGTTTTATTATAGTCAAAATTATTTGAAAAGCACATTTAATATATTACAGACATTTAAATGTAAAAATGATCCTTGTAAAAGTTATATGGAATATTTTATAATGTGGTATATATTATAAACACTATAAACTATATTATTGAGAAAAATACAAATAAGCCCTACAGCATTTTTTTTAAAAACCAAACTTGAGTTTAAAATTTTGACGGTTCTTTCTATAAACATTGAAGAATACATTTAATAAAAAGATACAGTATTATTCTAATAATTGTCTTGCTAAAAATGTCTTTTTAATGTATTATGAGTCTTAAAATTTCTAGTGACATTTCACTGACTCCATATATTTAACCTAGAAACTACAAATACTAACCCTGAATCACAGCAAATGGAAAGAGAATTTGATTTATTCAACTCTTAAGGAGAAAACAGAAGTGCTGTTTCATTCTTTTTTTTAAAATTTTGGAATTATATTTTATTTTTTTTAATGCAACAAGTTCTTATTAGTCATCAGTTTTATACACATCGGTGTATACTCCCAATTGCCCAATTCAGCACACCACCATCCCCAGCCCACTCTGCTTTACCCCCTATGGTGTCCATACGTTTGTTCTCTACATCTCTGTCTCAACTTCTGCCCTGTAAACTGGTTCATCTGTACCATTTTTCTAGGTTCCCCATACATGTGTTAATATACAATATTTGTTTTTCTCTTTCTGACTTCACTTTACTAACCCTGAATCACAGCAAATGGAAAGAGAATTTGATTTATTCAACTCTTAAGGAGAAAATAGAAGTGCTGTTTCATTCTTTTTTTAAAAATTTTGGAATTATATTTTATTTTTTTTAATGCAACAAGTTCTTATTAGTCATCAGTTTTATACACATCGGTGTATACATGTCAATCCCAATTGCCCAATTCAGCACACCACCATCCCCACCCCCCCGCAACTTTCCCCCCTTGGTGTCCATACGTTTGTTCTCTACATCTCTGTCTCAACTTCTGCCCTGTAAACTGGTTCATCTGTACCATTTTTCTAGGTTCCCCATACATGTGTTAATATACAATATTTGTTTTTCTCTTTCTGACTTCACTTTGTATGACAGTCTGTAGATCCATCCACGTCTCAACAAATGACTCAATTTCGTTCCTTTTTATGGCCGAGTAATATTCCATTGTATATATGTATCACAACTTCTTTATCCATTCGTCTGTCGATGGACACTTAGGTTGCTTTCATGACCTGGCTATTGTAAATAGTGCTGCAGTGAACATTGGGGTGCATGTGTCTTTCTGAATTATGGTTTTCTCTGGGTATATGCCCAGTAGTGGGATTGCTGGATCATATGGTAATTCTATTTTTAGTTTTTTAAGGAACATCCATACTGTTCTCCATAGTGGCTATATCAATTTACATTCCCACCCACAGTGCAGGAGGGTTCCCTTTTCTCCACACGTCTGCAGCATTTGTTGTTTATAGATTTTCTGATGATGCCCATTCTACCTGGTGTGAGGTGATAGGTCATTGTACTTTTGATTTGCATTTCTCTAATAATTAGTGATGTTGAGCACCTTTTCATGTGCTTCTTGGCCATCTGTACGTCTTCTTTGGAGAAATGTCTATTTAGGTCTTCTGCCCATTTTTGGATTGGGTTGTTTGTTTCTTTAATATTGAGCTGCATGAGCTGTTTATATATTTTGGAGATTAATCCTTTGTCCGTTGATTCGTTTGTAAATATTTTCTCCCATTCTGAAGGTTGTCTTTTCGTCTTGTTTATGGTTTCCTTTGCTGTGCAAAAGCTTTTAAGTTTCATTAGGTCACATTTGTTTATTTTTGTTTTTATTTGCAATACTCTAGAAGGTGGATCAAAAAAGATCTTGCTGTGATTTATGTCAAAGAGTGTTCTTCCTATGTTTTCCTCTAAAAGTTTTATAGTGTCTGGTCTTACATTTAGGTCTCTAATCCATTTTGAGTTTATTTTTGTGTATGGTGTTAGGGAGTGTTCTAATTTCATTGTTTTACATGTAGCTGTCCAGTTTTCCCAGCACCACTTATTAAGAGAGTGTCTTTTCTCCATTGCATATCCTTGCCTCCTTTGTCATAGATTAGTTGACCATAGGTGCATGGATTTATCTCTGGGCTTTCTATCTTGTTCCATTGATCTGTGTTTCTCTGTTTTTGTGCCAGTACCATATTGTCCGATTACTTTAGCTTTGTAATATAGTCTGAAGTCAGGGAGTCTGATTCCTCCAGCTCTGTTTTTCTCCCTCAAGACTGCTTTGGGTATTCGGGGTCTTTTGTGTCTCCATACAAATTTTAAGAATTTTTTGCTCTAATTCCGTAAAAAATGCCATTGGTAATTTGATAGGGATTGCATTGAATCTGTAGATTGCTTTGGGGAGTATAGTCATTTTCACAATATTGATTCTTCCAATCCAAGAACATGGTATATCTCTCCATCTGTTGGTATCATCTTTAATCTCTTTCATCAGTGTCTTATAGTTTTCGGCATACAGGTCTTTTGTCTCCCTAGGTAGGTTTCTTCC
>NC_041229.1:74895104-74895727 GCF_002837175.3 Physeter macrocephalus
CATTTCTATTTCATTTATTTCTGCTCTGATCTTTATGATTTCTTTCCTTCTGCTAACTTTGGGTTTTGTTTGTTCTTCTTTCTCTAGTTCCTTTAAGTGTAAGGTTAGATTGTTTATTTGAGATTTTTCTTGTTTCTTGAGGTAGGCTTGTATAGCTATAAACTTCCCTGTTAGAACTGCTTTTGCTGCGTCCCATAGGTTTTGGATCATTGTGTTTTCATTGTCACTTGTCTCTAGGTACTTTTTGATTTCCTCTTTGATTTCTTCAGTGATGTCTTGGTTGTTTAGTAACGTATTATTTAGCCTCCATGTGTTTCTGTTTTTTACGATTTTTTTCCCTGTAATTGATTTCTAATCTCATAGCATTGTGGTCAGAAAAGATGCTTGATATGATTTCAATTTTCTTAAATTTACTGAGGCTTGATATGTGACCCAAGGTGTGATCTATCTTGGAGAATGTTCCGTGCGTACTTGAGAAGAAAGTGTAATCTGCTGTTTTGGATGGAATGTCCTATAAATATCAATTAAATCTCTCTGGTCTATTGTGTCATTTAAAGCTTCTGTTTCCTTATTTATTTTCATTTTGGATGATCTGTCCATTGGTGTAAGTGAGGTGTTAAAGT
>NC_041229.1:74895954-74916053 GCF_002837175.3 Physeter macrocephalus
TATGTTAAAGTCTATTTTATCTGATATGAGTATTGCTACTCCAGCTTTCTTTTGATTTTCATTTGCATGGAATATCTTTTTCCATCCCCTAACTTTCGGTCTGCATGTGTCCCTAGGTCTGAAGTTGGTCTCTTGTAGACAGCATATATATGGGTCTTGTTTTTGTATCCATTTAGCAAGCCTGTGTCTTTTGGTTGGAGCATTTAATCCATTCACGTTTAAGGTAATTATCGATATGTATGTTCCTATGACCATTTTCTTAATTGTTTTGGGTTTGTTTTTGTATGTGCTTTTCTTCTCGTGTTTCCCACTTAGCGAAGTTCCTTTAGCATTTGTTGTAGAGCTGGTTTGATGGTGCTGAATTCCCTTAGCTTTTGCTTCTCTGTAAAGCTTTTGATTTCTCTATTGAATCTGAATGAGATCCTTGCCGGTTAGAATAATCTTGGTTGTAGGTTCTTAACTTTCATCACTTTAAGTATGTCATGCCACTCCCTTCTGGCTTGTAGAGTTTCTGCTGAGAAATCGGCTGTTAACCTTATGGGAACTCCCTTGTATGTTATTTGTAGTTTTTCCCTTGCTGCTTTCAATAATTTTTCTTTGTCTTTAATTTTTGCCAATTTGATTACTACGTGTCTTGGCGTGTTTCTCCTTGGGTTTATCCTGTATGGGACTTGCTGTGCTTCCTGGACTTGGGTGGCTATTTCCTTTTCCATGTTAGGGAAGCTTTTGACCCTAAACTCTTCAAATATTTCCTTAGGTCCTTTCTCTCCTTCTTCTCCTTCTGGGACCCCTATAATGCTAATGTTGTTGCATTTTATGTTGTCCCGGAGGTCTCTTAGGATGTCTTCATTTCTTTTCATTCTTTTTTCTTTATTCTGTTCCACAGCAGTGAATTCCACCTTGTTCCTTCATCTGGTACATAGCCCTTTGCCTTTTCATCTTGTCTATCTTTCTGTGAATGTGGTTTTTGTTTCACAGGCTGCAGGATTGTAGTTCTTCTTGCTTGTGCTCTCTGCCCTCTGATGGATGAGGCTGTCTAAGAGGCTTGTGTAAGGTTCCTGATGGGAGGGACTGGTGGTGGGTAGAGCTGGCTGTTGCTCTGGTGGGCAGAGCTCAGTAAATCTTTAATGCACTTGACTGTTGACGGTTGGGGCTGAGTTCCCTCCCTGTTGGTTGTTTGGCCTGAGGCAACCCAACACTGTAGCCCACCTGGGCTCTTTGTTGGAGCTAATGACAGACTCTGGGAGGGCTCACGCCAAGGAGTACTTCCCAGAACTTCTGCTGCCAATGTCCTTGTCCCCATGGTGAGCCACAGCCACCCCCTGCCTCTGCAGGAAACCCTCCAACACTAGCAGGTAGGTCTGGTTCAGTCTCCCCTGGGGTCACTGCTCCTTCCCCTGGGTCCCGATATGCACACTACTTTGTGTGTGCCCTCCAAGAGTGGAGTCTCTGTTTCCCCCAGTCCTGTCAAAGTCCTGCAATCAAATCCCACCAGTCTTCAAAGTCTCATTCTCTAGGATTTCCTCTACCCGTTACCGGACCCCCAGGTTGGGAAGCCTGGCGTGGGGCTCAGAGCCTTTATTCCAGTGGGTGGACTTCTGTGGTATAAGTGTTCTCCAGTCTGTGAGTCACCCACCCAGCAGTTATGGGATTTGATTTTACTGTGATTGCGCCCCTCCTACCATCTCACTGTGCCTTCTCATTTGTCTTTGGATGTGGGATATCTTTTTTGGTGAGTTCCAGTGTCTTCCTGTTGATGATTGTCCAGCCGCTAGTTGTGATTCTGGTGTTCTCACAAGAGGGAGTGAGAGCACATCCTTCTACTCCGCCATCTTGGTTCCTCTCCTCCTTTAACTTTTGCTTGTCTGGAAAACTCTTTATTTCCCCTTCAATTCTGATTTATAACTTTGCTGGGTAGAGCATTCTTGGTTAGAAGTTTTTTTTTTCCTCTCAGCACTTTGAATACATCATGCTATTGCCTTCTGGCCTGCAAAGTTTCTGCTGAAAAATCTTTTAGCATTATGGGTATTCTCTTGTACGTACAAGTTTTTTTCTTGCTGCTTTTAAGATTCCTTATCTTTAAATTTGACATTTTAAGTATGTGTCTCTTTTTAAATATCTTTATTGGAGTATATTCCAAGGTGATGTGGTTTGTCTTTCTTTCTGCGTGTTTACCATAATATTTACTGAATAGCTTTATCATTCTCTTGGTTCAAGCCTGTTACTAGGACTCAGTAGTTCAGGGTTTTGGTCAGTAGTGACTTAGGTTTGATTGGCAAGTTAGGCAGACTAGAAATATTCATGGGGAGTAGGAGTGAAGAGAATAGGGAATAGAGACGACTGGGAAGATAGCAGTAAAGAGTGAGAGCTCTGAAGCTAGCTGCCTGGCTTTGGGTCCTGGCTTTAGTAGTTATTAGCTGTGTGATCTTAGGCAAGTTACTTAACTCTACTGTGCCCTAGTTTTCCCCATAGTGAAACAGGGTTAATAATGGTACTACTGCATAAGGTTCCAATGACAATTAAATGAGTTAATACATGTAAAGAGCTTAGAAGAGTGTCTGGCACACAGAAGTACTGTGTATTCCAATAATAATAATAATGATGATGATGATATCTGCTTCTTAGAGAGAATGGGAAAAAATTGATGCCCTTATGCATTTCAGGCACAACTCCAGGCAATTTACGTACTTGATCAATTCCTAAAAACAATCCAATGTGGGTATTTCTATAAAATAGCCATTTTGTAGGAAAGGTCACACAGCAAGGTACAGGAGGAGAATCTACATTCAAATCTACTTGTTTACTATTAATATTTATCATGCCAAGACCTGATAGCTGGAGAGCATGGTGGTGGGCAGTCAATGGGAGGGTTTGGGGCCTGGGAGGCCCAGGGCTAGGTCTAGTGTGTGAGTACCTAAAAGTGAAAGTGGAACTAGAAACAGACTCACTGTAGAAGTCTAGGCAGGTGGGCAGTTCTCTTGAGGGTGGCCTGGTGAGATCAGAGTAGAGAAGAGGCAGCTTGGAATCTGAGGCATGAATGTTGTTTCTCCTGAGTTACAGGAACAAGGGCAAGGCAGGCAGTGGCGTGCTGGTCAATGTTTAATGTTGGTTCAGGGAGCAGGGGGCCTGATTTGTAGCGATTGTTTATTTCCATGCTTTAAGGATAACTGCTAAGCAGCCAATGTGAAGACGTGACTGTGGCTTTGGGAAGATACGGACACAGTCATCTCTCATGAGCCTATTCAAAGCAGCAGCACCAGCATCACACCACTGAAGGCAGGGCCCCAGCTCAAGACCCCAGATGACAAACCGTGGTGGTTATCCTTGTAACCCACAAATGCCATCTTTTACCACTTGGGCAGAATCCTCTTGGGGGTTTCTTTAGCCATCATGATGCAGTCCCCACTAGTTCTGCCTCTTCCTTGGCCCCAAAGAACTCTCTGTCATTCAATCTGGTCCCCAGCAAAGGATGTACTTGTTGACTGAACAACGTCATCAGGCTTTCGCCGTTGCCTAAGACCCTCCCCCTCGGCTTGCTGGAGCCACGCTGCTGCTTATCTCCATCATCTTTACTCACTGCATGAACTGCCAGGTCTTCCGATCTGTTGTCCTCTAGACCCGACTTCCAGTCCTATTTTGTGTGTCCTTTGAGCTGATTCTTCTTTCTGTCTGGTCTTTTTCCTCCCATTGCACTGTGTTCTCTGGAGCCCTTGTTGCCTTGTAAACAAATGCCCCCACGTCCTCAAACTCGCTGCAGAGTAACGTCCCTCCATCTCTCAGCCTCCTTGAATCCCTCTCAGAATACAGCTCTCCTACAGCTCTCTGAGTGGAGACTGCATTTTCTTCAGAACCTCAGGTACCTTGGAGGCCAGAGGTGACATTGGCTTCTTCAAAGATAGCTTGGCTGCATCTAGAGTAATTTCTTTCTTCCTCATAACAAAACCTTTTTTTTTTTTTTTTTTTTTTTTTTGTGGTACGCGGACCTCTCACTGTTGTGGCCTCTCCCGTTGTGGAGCACAGGCTCCGGACGCGCAGGCTCAGCGGCCATGGCTCGTGGGCCCAGCTGCTCCGCGGCATGTGGGATACTCCCGGACCGGGGCACGAACCTGCGTCCCCTGCATCGGCAGGCGGACTCGCAACCACTGCGCCACCAGGGAAGCCCGAAACCTTTTGTATTTTGAAATCTCAGCCATCTGCTCATGGCACCTACTGTCCCTTCAGGTTGCCGTCAGTGACACATCTCCTGGCCACTCCCCCTCACTCACGGAGGCCTTTGGTACCTGTCTGCTCACGCTTCATCTCCACACTGAGCTGTGCCCTCATTCTTGGCAAAAGACTTGCCTTGAAGATTTTTATCTTTGGGAGCACAGTCACCTTTGCTCCCACACCACTTCATTAAGCTCTTGACCTTGCCATCACTTCGTTGCTCTGTCCCTAAATTCATCAGCTCCTGTCCCGGGGGATAATCTTTCAGCTGCAAGCTCCTGCACACTCTCTCTCCACTTATCAACCCACGGCAGCCAGACTTCTACCCTCATTCTCCTGGTGCTTTTCTTAATGTGGTCACCAGTGCTCTCCTGCCAGATCCACCCTCCATACATTTCCAGAATGATCTTTTAAAAATGCATCAGTGATCGTGTTATTCTCTAGATTAAAACACTTTAATAATTCTATTAATTCATTCATTTACAGATCTACAACAATGAACTAAGTAGTCAAAAATCACTACACTCAGTAGGTGTATACACCTCATTAATATTTTCTTTAAGAATGAAACAAAAATGTTTGTCAACTCCTCGTGTTCAAAAAATTGCTGTCCTCAAGCAGCTTGTGTTTCCATGTAGTCCATATAACCCTTTTAATTCAGAACTGAAGTGGAGGCCCCAGAGCATGACGTTCAAGGCCTGGCTTTGACCTATGCTCACCTTCCTCCCACTTTCCTTAGTTCTGTCTGGTTCCTTCACGACCTTTCAGTTCTGTGAAGTCATGTTCACAGATGTGTCTCCTTCATGCCCTGGGCCTTTCCTCTGGTAATCCTTCTTGCAGGAATTCCTGTCCTTCCCATTTCTTACCTTCTCCCTTATCAATTGTGTGAACATTTCTTTTATGACAGTTCCCGTCATGCCCTTTGCTGGATAGAATTGCTCATTACCTCCTTGTGGCTGTTCCATGCATATTCCCTCCAAAGGGGCTTCAACCTCAGTGTCCTTCTTTGTTTATGCCTCGGTCTCCCCTTATTCACTGTGGACGCCCTGGCCAAGCTGGCCTCATCTCTGTCACCACACCAGCCATCAGAGTTCCTGGCCCGTTGAGCTCCTGAAGGCAGAGTGAGCATCCCAGGGCCAGGCTCAGGCCCAGGTAAGCCCTTTCACCCTCAGGAACCCACAGAGAAAACACCCGCCCCACCCTGTCCCCCCAACCCGAAATAGTGCTGCAATCCTTGGAAAGATCAATAGTAATTTTTAATGTGGCTTTTTAGAGAGCCCTGGTTGTACCACTTATTAAAAGCATCTTTACCTTGAATTAGGTGCTCCACGGGCTGAGGTGTATAAGACTCCGAAGAGGAGGGGTCATTGACTGAGCTCTGGCCCTCTTTTCTTCCTCCAGCTTTTCTCCCCAGTTAATGTTTTTAGACGAGCATTTGATAATCAATGCCTCCCAATTCCATCTCCCCCCTCCCGCTTTCTCTGCCTCTTTTTCTCTCTTTATTCTATGGAGGGGGGGGTATATTTTAAAATTCTAAAATCTGTTTACAACTCTCAGGCATATCTTTGAATTAGACCTCAATGTATATCTAAAAGGAGGGATCTCAGCATTTTTTTTCAGCATTTTTTTAACCTCCCCTAAATGCCATTATTATTATTATTATTATTGGTATTTAAATTGTATTTTTCTACGATTAAGTTCATTTTCCTAAGGTAGGAAGACCAATTCATCTTTGTTATCAGCCTTTTCTTAAATTAAGCATCTGCTGCTCTCAAAGGAGGTTTCAACTCAAAAGGCATAAATTCTGAGTTTTTAAACTTAGGCATTTTAATTTTTCACACTTTATTGGACAAAGACATTACAGAACACACACACGCACACACACACGCACACACACAACCTCAACAGATCAACTGTCCTTGCCATCATGCAGTCCCAGGAATGGCAGCGGCTCTCAGGAGGACAAGGAAAGTGAGTTAGCCTGAGCAGGGGGTGGCAGCCCTGCTGTCACCAATGGGGATGGGGAACGGGGACCCGCAGGGTGGGGAGGAGGAGAGTGACTGCCTCTTCTCATCTTTGAAGGAACAAGTCAAGGGGCGTTGGCTGGCTCCGTGGAGGAGTCACTGACGGGCAGAGGATGCTAACTTGAGAAGCCTGCTCCCTTTGGCTTGGGTCCCCCAAGGCCGGCTAGAGAGGAGAGCCAGGCCTGGCAGCCTGTCAAGAATGGCTGCCTTTGAAGCCAAAAAGTGAGAAGAGGCAGCCAAAGACATTGTGGAGGCCCAAGACCCTGTCCAGGGTGTACATGAGTGTCATGCACGCTGTCTCATGGACTCTGCATGAGGAACGTGGAAGCGTTCAGACGGGGAAACCCAGTTCAGAGATATTCCGTAACTTGCCCAGAGTAACACTCATTGGTAGCGAAGCTGGGCTTTCAACTGAGATGGGCCACATATTTTTCTTTCGAGCTCTGTGACATTCAGCTGCACAGGGGCTAACCTGGTTTTGTGCCCCTGAGAAAGGAGAAGTACAGGTTTGGTATTGTCCCCCTTTCCCCCTTTTCAAACAGCTTTATTGAGGTTTAATTCCCATACCATACAATTCACTGATGTAAAGTGTTCAAACCAATGGTGCTTGACATAGTACATTATTTTACAAATTGTGTGTTACATTTTATTTCACATTTCCTTTGACCTAACATTTGACATTTTAGCCATTTTTAGGTGTACAATTCCATGGCATTAATTGCGTTCACAATGTTGTGCAACCATCACCACTCTCTATTTATGACACTTACTCATCACCCAACAGAAACCCTGTAACCATTAAGCCATGACTTCTCATCCTTCCCTCCTCACAGCCCCTGCAAACCCCTCATCTTGGTGCAGCCATAACAGTTTGGGGCAGTAAAACAGTTCAGTGGTTCTTCAAAATCCAAGCATAGAATTACCAGATAGCCCCACAATTCCAGTCCTAGATCTATACCTAAAGGTGTTGAAAGCAGGTACTTGAGCATATATTTGTACACCAGCGTTCATTGCAGTGTTATTTGCCACAGCTAAGAGGTGGATGGTTCTTTTTTTTCTTCATCTCAACCATACACCTGATCCTCTTCTTTACCGTAGCAGCTCTGCTTAAATCTTTTCTTTTTAACAATACAGTGTTGTTAACTATACTAACCATGTTGTGCATTCCACCTCCATGACTTACTTGTCTTATGACCAGAAGTTGGACCCCTTTCACCCATTTCGTCTGCACCCTCACCACTGGCAGCCATCAATCTGTTCTATGAGTTTGGATTTTTTTTTTTTCAGATTCCACATGTAAATGAGATCATATGGTATTTTCTTTCTCTGTCTCACTGCACTTAGCATAATGCCCTTGAGGTCCCCCATCCCTGTTGTCACATATGGCAAGGTTTTCTACTTTTTAATGGCTGAATAATATTCCATCGTGTGTGTGTGTATATATGTATGTATCTATATCTACATCTATATCTAAATCTATATATATATCACATTTTCTTTATCCTTTTATCCATTGATGGACACTTGTTTCCATGTCTTGGCTATTGTAAATAATGCTTCAGTAAACATAAGGGTGTGTATACCTTTTTGAGATGGTGATTTTATTTCCTTTGAATAAATACCAAGATGTGGAATTGCTGGATCTTGTGGTAGTTCTATTTTTAATTTTTAAAGGAACCTCCATACTGTTTTCCACACTGGCTGCACCAATTTACATTCTAAACAACAGTGCACAAGGGTTTCCTTTTCTCCACATCCTCCCCAACACTTGTTTTTTCTTGTGTTTTGGATGAAAGCCATTCTGACAGGTGTGAGGTGATAGCTCAGTGTGGTTTTAATTTGTGTTTCCCTGATGATTAGGGATGTTGAGTACCTTTCATGGGACTCTTGACCATTTATACGTCTTCTTTTTTTTTTTTGACATACTGAAATTCATTTTATTTAAAAGCCAGCATTGTGTTTTAAAATAAATTCAAAGTTTAGATTCCTATACCAAATTATCTTTTATGTATATAGGTAATATACTTTTTTTTTTTAACATCTTTATTGGAGTATAACTGTTTTACAATAGTGTGTTAGTTTCTCCTTTACAACAAAGTGAATCAGTTATACATATACATATGTTCCCATATCTCTTCCCTCTTGCGTCTCCCTCCTATACGTCTTCTTTGGAAAAATGTCTATTCAGGTCTTCTGTTTTTTAATCAGATTGTTTGACTTTTCTCTATTGAATTGTATGAGTTCTTGTATATTTTTCATATTAAGCCCTTATCAGATATATGATTTGCAAATATTTTCTCCTGTTCAGTAGGTGGCCTTTTCATTTTGTCGATGGTCTCCTTTGCCGTATAGAAACTTTTAAATTTGATGTAGGGTTTAATTCTGTTTTTTATGTTGAGCTTCCAAGTTAGATGTTATTCCAAACGGAGTTACTTCACTATAGAGCAATGTGTCTTAAATGTATTTTTCATTGTCAGCCCCCTAAGGTGTCTTTTTGACATTTTTTTCCTTATCATTTTTCTCATGAAAATTTAATACCAGAGATATACTATATATCTGCTCCTGTGCTGTGGCCCTTTGGAGAATCACAAACTTTTAAAAAAAGCTAAGATTTTTTCACTCCCCCAAGAACCCGGTTGAGAGTGAGGGTGTGAAGATTAAAGTACTACCTTGGGAGCCAGGTCTGCCTGGACTTGAGTTCTAGCTCTGCCCCCTCCTTGTTGGGTGACCTTGGGCAAGTTGCTTAGTCTCCCATGCCTCAATTTCCTCATCTATAGACTTGAAATTATGAAAAACCTACTTCAAAGGGTTATTATGAGAATTAAATTAGTTAATAAATGTAGGCCAGTACCTGGTACGTGGTAAATGCTACACAAACGTTAACTATTATTATTTTTTAAACGGTTCTTCCATTTAAAAGTAGTTCCAAGACCAGTGGATTGTATGAAAACCCAATTCTCTTCCATTTTCCTCCTTTTGAATGGTGTTTTTCATTGTACTTTTGAATTGTGTTTTTAGAGGAAAGTGGGTTATGAGTCATTATTCTGTGGGTTTTTTCTCATTTCTCTTCATTTATTTTTAAATTTTTTCAACAATCACTTTTCATAGGAGTCTGGACTTGGTAAATTTTAAGGACCAGTTTAAATGCTTTATGGTTTCGGCTTTCATATTAGATAAGATGGATTCAGTCAGATGTGTAAAAATTTGGAGTTGGGAATAATGTTGATTTCAATTCAAGAAGATTGTTTCATCTAAGGAATCTCTTCATATGGGGAAAGGCACAGAGAAGTAGCTGTCCTTCCTGAGGACATTCAGCTGATCATCATTCTTCATACAGATGCTGGAAGACAAGGACTGGTTTTATTGACACCCGGTTGTGTTCATTAATGACCTGCCCATAGGTCCACAGGTGCCTGTTTGTGTAATTCGGAGCCTGGTATTTAATCACTGGTTAATTTGATGCTGTATTGAATCAGATATAAACCTCTGGCACCAAATCATTTATTTTTAAAAGACTGAAACCTCTGTGCACTTTATTTTGACTGCATGGGAAAAGTGGTGAATAAATAATTTGACAAATTGTGGCTACAGGAAATTGCTATTTAATTAACCGAGGAAAGTGGATATGAGGAAGGGGAAGCTAAGGTGGCTTTGTAGAGAGGCAGAATAGAGTAGATACCAAGGTTCATATTCTCTGAGGTCACCTTCCAGCTGTTTAACCTTTTGTGCCTTCATAAAATAAAAGTATTAATATATACCTATCCATATGGTACTTGTGAGGATGAAATGGGTTAATACATGCAAAGTGCTTTATAACTATGGCACAAAGTAGTGATCAATAAATGCTACCTCTAGAAAGAATAGTGCAACCAGAAATAAAGAGGATGTAGATGCTTGGCTGGTGGTACTGCAGTCTCCCATCTCATTCACTCTTGGCTAACTTTTGTGTATCTTTGTAAAGCAAAAGAATAGCTGCCCAACATCTCTCCATTTTTCCCAACTCCCAGCCCCTGGTAATCACAGTTTAGTAATTTCTATGAGTTTGGCTTATTTAGATCCCACATGTAAGCGGTATCTTACGGTATTTGTCTTTGTCTGTCTGGGAGAGAAGTGCTTATTTCACTTAGCATAATACTCCCAAGGTTCATCCATGTTGTTGCAAATGGTAGGACTTCCTTCCTATGGCTAAATGATGTTCCATTGTGTGTGTGTGTGTGTGTGTGTGTGTGTGTGTGTGTGTTGTGTATCTCACATCTTTTTTCATTCATCTTTTGACAGTCAAAGAGTACAAACTTCTTAGTTATAAGATGAATACGTTCTTGGGATCTAATGTACAGCATGGTGATTATAATGAACAATACTGTATTATGTATTTGAAAGTTGCTAAGAAAGTAGGTCTTAAGTCTTCTCACCACAAAAAAGAAATGGTAATTATGTGACCTGATGGAGCTGTCAGCTAAGGCAGTGGTGGTGATCATTTTGCAACAATAAGTGTATCAAATTTACACATTGTATACCTTAAGCTTCCACAATGTTATATGTCAATTATATCTTAATAAAGCTGGGGGGAAAAGAAGAACTGCTGCCCAGTCAAAGTGATAAGGGAAGGCCATCAGCATTTTATGAAGGCTTCTTCTTGCCTTCTCAAGACTCACAACAAACATCTTTTGGGTGAAACCTTCCTCAGTAGTTTTTGATGGAATTAGCCACTTCTTTTTCCAGTAGGACTTTGTTCATGTTCAGGTGACTGCCTCTTTACTGGGTTAGGACTGGTTCTGTATGATCTGGCTTTTTTCACTTAGTATAAAAGCCAGAATACAAGGACCACATCTCACTGACCTTTGGAATGTTACTGCCTCTAGAATTCGCAGTCTCTTAATAGCTCTTGAATTTCCTTTCCCAGGGGTAGGGAAGGCAAGAGACCATCATAGCTTCCACATTTCCAACTGACTCATAACTCAGGAGGAAATCTTGGATCTTTTTGGAAGCGCTCACTGGTTTTGCTGGTACCGTTGGCTGAAGTAGGTTCAGATATTAATAGATTCAGGTAGGCTGGAGCACAGCCTACAGCTAAATCTGAATGAGTCACCTTTCACTCAATGTGCTTCTTTCCCTGCAGATGCTCAGCATCAGTTTGTGGATACTCTCCAAGGTCAGAAATACCAGCCTGGGAGGAAAAAAAAAAAAATCATAGCGAGGTATCTTACAATGCTCTTCCGATGTCAGCTAAAAATTGGTGTGCTGTGATTCCCAGTGGCACAAAGAGATGTTACTTTATGACAGTATTTAATTCTGAAATTGAGCCCAGCAGGGGGAATAAAACATCTTAGCATGAATTTGCAAATATCTGACATAGCTATATATGGGAAATACTTTAAAAATGTCAGAAAATCCAAGGATCTAACTTCTACCTTATGATGTATTTAACCCTGTTTGAGAAGACTTCTTTACTATGCATGGGATGACCAAAAGGTTATTTGAATTTTTAATCTGCAAATATTTGATCTGGCAGGCAACATGTTTGTTTGACACATATCTTGAAATATGCTGTAAAAATTCATCTCACCAGGCAACAGAGAAATTTAAAGGGTTATTGTATTAGTCAGTTGGAGCTGTCATAACAAAGTGCCATCGACCGGATGGCTTAAACCACGGAAATTTACTCACAGCTCTGGAGGCTGGAAGTCTGAGATTAGGGTGCCAGCAGGGTTGGGTGCTGGTGAGGGCTCTCTTCCTGACTTGCAGATTGCTGCTTTCTCCCTGTG
This sequence comes from Physeter macrocephalus, assembly GCF_002837175.3. Classification (NCBI taxonomy): domain Eukaryota; kingdom Metazoa; phylum Chordata; class Mammalia; order Artiodactyla; family Physeteridae; genus Physeter; species Physeter macrocephalus. The sequence goes on from NC_041229.1 coordinate 74,907,950, forward strand.
TCCTCACGTGGCAGAGAGAGAGTATGCTCTTTTGTGTCTCTTCTTTAAAAGGAACTGATCTCATCAGGAGGGCACCACTCTCATGACCTTATCTAAACCTAATTACCCCACAAGCGCCCCATCTCCAAATGCCATCACATTGGAGGTTAGTGTATAAACACAATGAATTTGCTGGGGGAACACAACTCAGTCCATAGACGTTATATAGGAAGCTCCCTAGATTGTCTTATTTTTCTCTTCTCTTCTCTTTTCTTGTCTTACTTTCTCTTTTCTTTGCCTTCCTATATTCCCTTTATTTCCTGTCATGTTCTCTCCCTTCCCCTCCCTCCCTCCCTCCCTTCCCTTCCTCCTTCCTTCCTTGCCCATTTCCATCCACCTTTCCATCCTCCTCCTTCCTCTCTCTCTCTTCCCACCCCTCTCTCTTACACCCCCCTGCCCCCCAAAGCTCCTTGTGATAACATGCTTCAAGGCACAGACATTTGTGGGTTGAATCTGATAGGCAGATGTGTTTTGCTTGGTTCAAAATATTTGAAAGAAAAATGGAGCCACTATTTTAAAAAGTTAAATTAATACTAGGGTATGTAACTTCTCTAGAAAGATCAGAGATCTAGCCCACAGTCCCTGGGAGGCCATATTACAGAGTGATGAGTACAAACTCTGGAGCCAAGCTGCCTGAATTCACATCCTGGTGGTCCAGGTACACCTCCTGCCTATGGGACCTTAGACAATTAACTGTCCATTCCTATGGCCCTAGTTTCTCATCTGTAAAGTGAAGATAACAGTTCAAATTCTTCCACTGTCTTTCCGCCACTGAGGTTTAGTGTCATTTTCCATGTATCATTCGCCTTGCACAGTGTTTTTTACCTTGTAAGAGAGAACCATTTCTTTGTTCTTGGAAGTAGAGAAATGAAAACGATTGAGAGAGACTGAGAGAGGGAGGGAGGGAAGGGAAAGAAAGATAGGGAGGAGGGATTGATTTCTATTTTAGGAAAAATAATATATACCTTATTTATTTTGGGGAAGGGGCGTATTTTGCATGTATATCTTCTACCTGGCTTCTGTTGGCATTTGGTTTATATTTCTAGATTCCATAGGCATTTAATTTCTCTCCCCTTGCTTTAGGAAGAAAACAATAATTATAGAGAAGCACGGAACATTGGATAAAGCACTAACTCCAGAGTTAGAAGACCTTGATTCTGTTACCAGCTCACTGATTATCTGTGTACCTTTGGGCAAGTCAGAATTCTTCTCTAGGTCTTTATTTTCTCATCTGAAAAAGGTCATAATAATTCATATCTTGTCTGCTTCACTGGATTTTTATAAGTTCAAATCAGAGACCATATGGGCCCTCACTTTACAAAATATCCAGTGTGACACAGTTGGGAGAGTATTGACAGTTCTAATATCAATCCCAGTGCCACCATGTTTTTATAACTCATGATTTCTGAAAAGTCAGGAGATTAAAGTCTGGTAGAATTGCTCTGCAAGTTATCTTACTAGTCCCTGGAGGACTTGTCCCGAGCTGTGCTTTTGTTTGAATGTCTGTTGCTAGTCCTGGCTGTTCTTCATTTTCTGGGGAGATGCCAACTCAGTTGAAACAGGTATCAAGGAACAGTGTGCAGGTTCAGGTCATCTTAGTAGTATTTTCCAGGACTTGTGTCTTGGAAAAGACATCTGGAACATATTCAAGCTCATTGAAACAGGATGAAAGGGCGTGGCCCAGAATATAATGCTACAGAGGCAGGGTTTATGATGAATGGTGAGGACAGAAACACCTGAATGTGTCAAGAACTTGAGAACCAGGGAAGTCTTTAGATGCTCTCTGATCCAACTCATCATTTTATAAATGGGAAAACCGATGTCTAGAGAAGTGCCCAGTGCTAGGGGTAACTAATAGAAAGAGCAAGAATAGAGCTTGACTCTTGACTGTCAATCGAGCGCTCATGTCCAACAGTCAGAGTGGAAGAAGTGTGCTCTTGAAGTCCCAGAAACCTGGGGTGAAATTGTAGGTGCTCTCCGTGTCGTTTCTGATGGCAGTCCATTGGATGGTTGGGGATAATGAAATGATATGCACACAGTTCTAGGCACAGAGCACAGTCTCAATAAATATTGATTTTCTTTCTTCACTCTGTTTCTTTTTTAAATGTGCACAGGGAGTGGGGCATAACTTCTCCCCCTACTCCCCTTTGCCCCACCCTCTGCATCCAACCCTCTCTGGGCTGCCTTTTTCTAGGAAATTCTTATGTAACGAGTCTGAGTAGATCACAATGTTTTATTTAGAGAATTCTGTGCATTTGCTTCTATCTTTGCTACCCAAGCTCTACACTCTAATTTAATGACGACGGTGCCAAATTCAGCTCTGTTTGTTCTGAACAGTCTTATGCAGATGGAGGCTGGTGATATGTGAAGAATCATTATGCCACATCAGATTTCATTTGAAAGTCCATAGGTACACCTTGTTAAAACGAAAACAAACTACGTTATTTTCCTGGGAAGGGACATAAATCATGTATTTTTATTACCCCAGAAGACCAACAGAGGACAAGCACTGATATTTCAAAGGTGACAAGCAATCTATAAGAAGGAATCACAATTTGAGTCCCATTATACTCCAGCTGATATATACTGCAGTGGGGTTTATAGATGTTTCTCTAACAATATTTAATAAAAGACCCAGGCCCTTTTGTCACTAGTTTCTAATCTACAGGGGGCCTTCAGTAGTCTTAAGCATCCTGAGCTAAAGTTGTATCAAGGGTTCCAGCTCAGAGCAGAATGCTATCACCTGTTTTGGGGTCCTGGATCTCTGGAGTCTAAAGTTTGAAAGTGTTAGGATTTAATATAAAAGAGCCACAGAAGCAGTGGTGCACAGTACAGCTTTACTATTTTAAAAGAGAGTGTAATACAAAAGAAATGTCATGAACAGTATTTCACATGGACATAGAATTTGGAGATCTGCCTGTTTCCATACACTTTGTGATAGCATCAGCCACGTGTAACATAGTCACAGGATCGAAAAATTACGGAGGGCTAGAACTGGCCCAGTGAAATCAATGCCAACTTTGAAGTGAGACTGTGGATTCAAACCCAGGGTCTTAGGCTTACTGACTTTATGCCTTGGACAAGTGATCTAATAATCTCTGAGCCTTGGTTTCCTCATCTTGACATGGGGGGTATCTATCTCCTATAGTAAGTAGTCAAGTGGAATAAATGGGGTGATGGATGCTACCTGTGGAGTACCTAGCATAGTGTCTCATATGTCAAAATGACAGCTACTGGGTATTAACCAGGTGCTAGGGGCTGTTCCTAGTTTTACCTTTTGAGATTAGCAACTATTAGCCTCTTATTCATTTTGGTATCATACTGTGCTTAGTGGTGTGTTTTAAGATTTTTATCCATTCATCCTTCTGGTAGTCAGCTTACCTGTGGTTCTTAGAAATTCTTGCTAAACTGATCCAGACCTTTAGATTGAGCCTGGCCTTGAGTGTGTTCAACTTCTCCTTTGAAGTTCAGTCTCAGACATTGCCTCTTCTTGCCTTCTGGCTTTGGGGTAAATATCAGACTGGAAAGGACGATTGCTTGAGAGAGGGACCTGCTTTAGGCAAAGCACCATCACCACCTGGGCAAAAGTCAGATGGCTTTTCAGGCTTGTATTTAGAAACCTCATTGTGGGACTTCCCTGGTGGTGCAGTGGTTAAGAATCGCCTGATAATGCAGGGGACACGGGTTTCAGCCCCGGTCCAGGAAGATCCCACATGCCTGCCGTGGAGCAACTAAGCCCGTGCACCACAACTAGTGAGCCTGCACTCTAGAGCCCATGAGCCACAACTACTGAGCCCGCATGTCACAGCTACTGAAGCCCGCGCACACAGAGCCCGTGCTCTGCAACAAAGAGAAGCCACCGCAATGAGAAGCCCATGCACCGCAACAAAGAGTAGCCCCCGCTCGCTGCAACTAGAGAGAAAGCCCACGCGCAGCAATGAAGACCCAACGCAGCCAAAAATAAATAAATAAATAAACAAATTTATATTTTAAAAAAAAAGAAAGTGCTCTGCAACAAAGAGAAGCCACCGCAATGAGAAGCCCGCGCACTGCATCGAAGAGTAGCCCCCGCTCGCTGCAACTAGAGAGAAAGCCCATGCGCAGCAACGAAGACCCAACGCAGCCAAAAATAAATAAATAAATAAATTTATATTTAAAAAAAAAAGAAAAAAACCCTCATTGCTTTAGGCTCACTCAGTTTCTCTCTCTGAGCATCAGTTCATTCTTTAATTGGGGAGTTCTGTTTGTTTCTTTTTCTTTTTTTTGGGTAACTATTCATAAACTTTTAGGATCTTTTGTCTGTGAACAAAAAGCATTTGTCCTAGGCTCGCTTTGAAAAATCTCAGTGTTTTGCTATTTCTCAAGATTTTCTCAGGATATCCCAGGTCTCTGAAGATGTTAATTCTGTTTTGATTCTCTGCATAACCAGACTTGCTTGTGAAGCACTCTTGAATCCTCTTGAAACTGTCTCCAGGGTTGTGCCTTTCCCTGAGGGTGGAGAGGCAGTCTTTCTTAGGCAGATGTGTCACCCCTTCATCCCCTGTCCCCATCCTGAAACTAGGGGAATTATCAGTTCCTTACTTTCTTCCATCCTCTTGTCTCAAGATGCCTAACCGATGACTCTAAACACTTTTTCTCTCCCTACCATCATTTTTACCAGGAAGTGATTTTTATGTCTGCTGTTTGTGTGATAGAAGATAAGCAACAAAGATAAGATTGTGATAGTTTAATTTTCTGGTACATTTGTCAACTTTTCTGCCTTACTTTGGTTCTTCCTCTTTCTGGACTGGTACCAGAGCATTATTAGATATGCAAGGGCTGGAATTACCAATGGTATGAATTGAAAACAAAAGCAACTCAAAGACACATCAGCAGAGTGGCAGGATGTGTGGCCATGGGGTCCTAGGTGTCTCGCAGAGAGCAAGGGTTAGATAAACCTATGTGAGAAATTCTCTCTGAGGTTTCCTAACATCCCCTTTCTGATTTTTGAAAATATTTTTACTCAGGGCCTTCGCATCCTATGAAACAAGGAGATGGCATGGCTGTTTGAATCAAAATAAACTTGTTATGGCCAAGTAACTCCTTCAAATCTAGATGAGGCAGACGCCTCTCAGCAGTTATGCAGTGGCCTGTGGGAAATGAGCCAGGAGTTTCTCTCTGGGAGGAGCTGACAAAGGTCCATGACAGAGAAACAGTCTTTGCCATCAGCAGCCTGGTTGGCAGCTGTGGCCCGTGGGTGGAAGATTGAATTGCCTCTGAGGAAAGTCCTGACTAGTTTCTCATCTTAAAAAATGGCTGGGCATCCTAGCAGTACAGAATGAGTTCAGTGTGGCTGCATCTCTGTGAGTAAAATACCAGTGTGATTTGGCCTTCAGCTTGCCCTGCTCCAATCCATTCTCTTCACTACAGCCGAGTGATATTTTAAGAACAGAAATTGGACTGTGTCACCACTGCGATCAAAGCCCAGCCTCCTTTACGTGGCCTCCAGGGCCCAGCAGGGTCTGGCCCAAGCTCATCTTTCCAGTTTCTCTTCAAATAGGCAAAGTTCCCTCCTCTAACGAATTCTTCTTATTCTTCTCTATCTGGTGTGTTATTCCCCTCCCCTTCACCTGTTTCATTTCTATTTCAGGTCTTGGATGAGCAATCACTTCCATAGAGAATCCTTCTCTGAACCTCTCAGACTAGGTCAAATCCCCATGAAATGATCTCACATTATTGGCAGAACATATAAGTCCTGCTCAGTGTCTTGCCAGGCTATGAGGTCCATGATGGAGTTCTCTTCATCACTCTGCCTCAAAGTGTATTAGAGGGCTAATTAGTGTTCTTTGAATGTACAGACTAAATGGTGCTCTCCCTTTCTAACTCTGCAAAGACGAAAAGTTTAGCCCCTGTAGTTTCCCTTCTGTTTCCTCATCTCCAGTCTCTAAGCTGAATTTCTGTTCATCTTTCAAGATCAAGCTTAATGATCTTTGAGATGTTTCTCATGGTCATTCTTTGTACTAGTCAGAGCAGGCTCAGTGGCTTAAACTAACAAAAGCATATTTCTGGGTCATGAAACGTGTCCATCATGCTGGTCTGGTGACCTGCTCCTCATTCAGGGAGCCAGGCTGAAAGAGACTTCATCTCTGTGCTCCCATACTTTCCAAGAAAGGAAGAAGGAAATGTGTTAAGCCTGATGCTAGCCCTTAACCTTTCCACCCCGAGGTGGTATACCCCTGCTCAGATTCATGCTTTGTCATATAGCCATGCTTAGCTTTGAAGAGGATGGGGAAGTACAGTTTTGTATTATGTGCCCAGGAAGAGGAAAACTGGTAATACTGGATGAACAGTACTAATGCTGACTAGCCCCCTCCTATACCTGGCTTTTCTTGGTGTCCTAGTCTCTCACTTACAATGATCGATTCTTCTACTCTCACATAGTCACATATGAAAGACCTTGTAATCAACAATAACTAAATCACCTTTGAAATCTTAGTGTCAAGCACATTACTCTGTAACTCCATCTCCTAGCTTTCCAGCTCACACGCTCAGTACTCTCACTGGAATAGTTCCTTGCCTCCATCAGGATTGCTGCTGCACGAATTCTGGGAACCTTAGCGTTCCCTAGGAAGCAAACTCTGAGATGGAGACTGGCATGCAGGAAGTTTGTTAGGGAGTGCTGTAGAGATGAACATATGTGGGGGAAGGGAAAGATACAGGATTGGGCAGAGGGCGGATTTAGCTCATCTCAATGAGTTCTCTGAACCTGGGATAGTCCTTTACACTTATCTTGAGTTGGAGTAAAGGAGAACCAGCCTCCATTGAAGGTTGTCCTCAGGACGGCAGTATAACTAAGGGTAAGGCAGTTTGATTCAGTCAAGGACAGTTTTCCTAAAAGGCTAACAGCTGAAGATCATTAGCAGGTGGTACTTCAGGCAGCTGGGGGAATAAGTTCTTCAGTTGTGAGGAGAGATCTGGGCAGTACATTTCAACTGTCTACATCCGTCTTACTGTCCTCACTTCTGTCCTTAATAGCTGAGGTTCCTTGGCATCTCATTATCATCAGCTCTTTGTTTTGCAACCTCAGTTCCCTTATTTCTCGTTTTACCCGGCCTGTTTGTTTAAAAACTCATCTCTGGGTACACCTAACTTTCCAAGTACCCTGCCCCTACCCCAGATATCTAGATGAGACAGGAAAAAAACACATGGCCATGCTGACTGCTCTCACTTCATATTTATGGCCACAAATCACACATGCCTCTGCAGCCACCTAGTATACTCTCTAGTAAATTCTCTTTCCTTCTTTCCAAAATGATTATTTCATAACTTTTCCCCTTTTCTTAAACATCCAATACCTCCTTCCTCTCCTAATTCTCTTTCTTCTCATTTCACTGAGGAAATAAAAAAACAAGTAAAGGAGAACTACTTCATCTTTCCACCGCCCAATATGCCAACTTATCTCCACCTCTTCCCTCTTCCCTTATCTCTTGGTTTCATTCTTGTTGTAAAGATGACTTGCTCCATCTGTGGACTGGAACACAACTCCTCTTGCCTCCCCAGGACTTGGCTTCTGCAAAGATCTGTTCTCTCTTCTATATCGTCAATTTTCTTCACTAGTGTTGAATCATTCCCAATGGCGTATAAACTCACTGTGATCTTTTCCATCACGAGAGAGTCTTTAAACAAGACTGTCTTTCACATCGAGTCTCCCTAGAGCTACTACTTCAGTTTTTCTTCTCTTGATGACAAAATATCTCAAAAAGTTTGCCTTGTTTTTCTGCCTCCTTCATCTTTCATTCTTTCTTTCATTGACTCCAGTAAAGCTTTGCCAGCCACTTTCCCCAAACTACTCTTATCAGGCCAAGGGCAGCAGTGAACTTCTTACCAAATACAATGGTTAATTCTCTTTCTATCTTATTCAACTTTCTCAGCATCACGTGACAAAACTGACCATTACTCCTTTCTTGAAACATTTTTCCTCTTGACTTTCATGATATCCACTCTTCTGTAAAGCAAAATTTCTTTTTATGGCTGAGTAATATTCCATTGTATGTATGTGCCACATCTTCTTTATCCATTCATCTGT
>NC_041229.1:74920788-74922551 GCF_002837175.3 Physeter macrocephalus
AAAAAAAAAGAAAAAAACCCTCATTGCTTTAGGCTCACTCAGTTTCTCTCTCTGAGCATCAGTTCATTCTTTAATTGGGGAGTTCTGTTTGTTTCTTTTTCTTTTTTTTGGGTAACTATTCATAAACTTTTAGGATCTTTTGTCTGTGAACAAAAAGCATTTGTCCTAGGCTCGCTTTGAAAAATCTCAGTGTTTTGCTATTTCTCAAGATTTTCTCAGGATATCCCAGGTCTCTGAAGATGTTAATTCTGTTTTGATTCTCTGCATAACCAGACTTGCTTGTGAAGCACTCTTGAATCCTCTTGAAACTGTCTCCAGGGTTGTGCCTTTCCCTGAGGATGGAGAGGCAGTCTTTCTTAGGCAGATGTGTCTCCCCTCCATCCCCTGTCCCCATCCTGAAACTAGGGGAATTATCAGTTCCTTACTTTCTTCCATCCTCTTGTCTCAAGATGCCTAACCGATGACTCTAAACACTTTTTCTCTCCCTACCATCATTTTTACCAGGAAGTGATTTTTATGTCTGCTGTTTGTGTGATAGAAGATAAGCAACAAAGATAAGATTGTGATAGTTTAATTTTCTGGTACATTTGTCAACTTTTCTGCCTTACTTTGGTTCTTCCTCTTTCTGGACTGGTACCAGAGCATTATTAGATATGCAAGGGCTGGAATTACCAATGGTATGAATTGAAAACAAAAGCAACTCAAAGACACATCAGCAGAGTGGCAGGATGTGTGGCCCTGGGGTCCTAGGTGGCTCGCAGAGAGCAAGGGTTAGATAAACCTATGTGAGAAGTTCTCTCTGGGGTTTCCTAACATCCCCTTTCTGATTTTTGAAAATATTTTTACTCAGGGCCTTCGCATCCTATGAAACAAGGAGATGGCTTGGCTGTTTGAATCAAAATAAACTTGTTATGGCCAAGTAACTCCTTCAAATCTAGATGAGGCAGACGCCTCTCAGCAGTTATGCAGTGGCCTGTGGGAAATGAGCCAGGAGTTTCTCTTTGGGAGGAGCTGACAAGGGTCCATGACAGAGAAACAGTCTTTGCCATCAGCAGCCTGGTTGGCAGCTGTGGCCCGTGGGTGGAAGATTGAATTGCCTCTGAGGAAAGTCCTGACTAGTTTCTCATCTTAAAAAATGGCTGGGCATCCTAGCAGTACAGAATGAGTTCAGTGTGGCTGCATCTCTGTGAGTAAAATACCAGTGTGATTTGGCCTTCAGCTTGCCCTGCTCCAATCCATTCTCTTCACTACAGCCGAGTGATATTTTAAGAACAGAAATTGGACTGTGTCACCACTGCGATCAAAGCCCAGCCTCCTTTACGTGGCCTCCAGGGCCCAGCAGGGTCTGGCCCAAGCTCATCTTTCCAGTTTCTCTTCAAATAGGCAAAGTTCCCTCCTCTAACGAATTCTTCTTATTCTTCTCTATCTGGTGTGTTATTCCCCTCCCCTTCACCTGTTTCATTTCTATTTCAGGTCTTGGATGAGCAATCACTTCCATAGAGAATCCTTCTCTGAACCTCTCAGACTAGGTCAAATCCCCATGAAATGATCTCACATTATTGGCAGAACATATAAGTTCTGCTCAGTGTCTTGCCAGGCTATGAGGTCCATGATGGAGTTCTCTTCATCTCTCTGCCTCAAAGTGTATTAGAGGGCTAATTAGTGTTCTTTGAATGTACAGACTAAATGGTGCTCTCCCTTTCTAACTGTGCAAAGACAAAAAGTTTAGCCCCTGTAGTTTCCCTTCTGTTTCCTCATCTCCA
>NC_041229.1:74926951-74931409 GCF_002837175.3 Physeter macrocephalus
AAAAAAAAAGAAAAAAACCCTCATTGCTTTAGGCTCACTCAGTTTCTCTCTCTGAGCATCAGTTCATTCTTTAATTGGGGAGTTCTGTTTGTTTCTTTTTCTTTTTTTTGGGTAACTATTCATAAACTTTTAGGATCTTTTGTCTGTGAACAAAAAGCATTTGTCCTAGGCTCGCTTTGAAAAATCTCAGTGTTTTGCTATTTCTCAAGATTTTCTCAGGATATCCCAGGTCTCTGAAGATGTTAATTCTGTTTTGATTCTCTGCATAACCAGACTTGCTTGTGAAGCACTCTTGAATCCTCTTGAAACTGTCTCCAGGGTTGTGCCTTTCCCTGAGGATGGAGAGGCAGTCTTTCTTAGGCAGATGTGTCTCCCCTCCATCCCCTGTCCCCATCCTGAAACTAGGGGAATTATCAGTTCCTTACTTTCTTCCATCCTCTTGTCTCAAGACGCCTAACCGATGACTCTAAACACTTTTTCTCTCCCTACCATCATTTTTACCAGGAAGTGATTTTTATGTCTGCTGTTTGTGTGATAGAAGATAAGCAACAAAGATAAGATTGTGATAGTTTAATTTTCTGGTACATTTGTCAACTTTTCTGCCTTACTTTGGTTCTTCCTCTTTCTGGACTGGTACCAGAGCATTATTAGATATGCAAGGGCTGGAATTACCAATGGTATGAATTGAAAACAAAAGCAACTCAAAGACACATCAGCAGAGTGGCAGGATGTGTGGCCCTGGGGTCCTAGGTGGCTCGCAGAGAGCAAGGGTTAGATAAACCTATGTGAGAAGTTCTCTCTGGGGTTTCCTAACATCCCCTTTCTGATTTTTGAAAATATTTTTACTCAGGGCCTTCGCATCCTATGAAACAAGGAGATGGCTTGGCTGTTTGAATCAAAATAAACTTGTTATGGCCAAGTAACTCCTTCAAATCTAGATGAGGCAGACGCCTCTCAGCAGTTATGCAGTGGCCTGTGGGAAATGAGCCAGGAGTTTCTCTCTGGGAGGAGCTGACAAAGGTCCATGACAGAGAAACAGTCTTTGCCATCAGCAGCCTGGTTGGCAGCTGTGGCCCGTGGGTGGAAGATTGAATTGCCTCTGAGGAAAGTCCTGACTAGTTTCTCATCTTAAAAAATGGCTGGGCATCCTAGCAGTACAGAATGAGTTCAGTGTGGCTGCATCTCTGTGAGTAAAATACCAGTGTGATTTGGCCTTCAGCTTGCCCTGCTCCAATCCATTCTCTTCACTACAGCCGAGTGATATTTTAAGAACAGAAATTGGACTGTGTCACCACTGCGATCAAAGCCCAGCCTCCTTTACGTGGCCTCCAGGGCCCAGCAGGGTCTGGCCCAAGCTCATCTTTCCAGTTTCTCTTCAAATAGGCAAAGTTCCCTCCTCTAACGAATTCTTCTTATTCTTCTCTATCTGGTGTGTTATTCCCCTCCCCTTCACCTGTTTCATTTCTATTTCAGGTCTTGGATGAGCAATCACTTCCATAGAGAATCCTTCTCTGAACCTCTCAGACTAGGTCAAATCCCCATGAAATGATCTCACATTATTGGCAGAACATATAAGTCCTGCTCAGTGTCTTGCCAGGCTATGAGGTCCATGATGGAGTTCTCTTCATCTCTCTGCCTCAAAGTGTATTAGAGGGCTAATTAGTGTTCTTTGAATGTACAGACTAAATGGTGCTCTCCCTTTCTAACTGTGCAAAGACAAAAAGTTTAGCCCCTGTAGTTTCCCTTCTGTTTCCTCATCTCCAATCTCTAAGCTGAATTTCTGTTCATCTTTCAAGATCAAGCTTAATGATCTTCTTTGAGATGTTTCTCATGGTCATTCTTTGTACTAGTCAGAGCAGGCTCAGTGGCTTAAACTAACAAAAGCATATTTCTGGGTCATGAAACGTGTCCATCATGCTGGTCTGGTGACCTGCTCCTCATTCAGGGAGCCAGGCTGAAAGAGACTTCATCTCTGTGCTCCCATACTTTCCAAGAAAGGAAGAAGGAAATGTGTTAAGCCTGATGCTAGCCCTTAACCTTTCCACCCCGAGGTGGTATACCCCTGCTCAGATTCATGCTTTGTCATATAGCCATGCTTAGCTTTGAAGAGGATGGGGAAGTACAGTTTTGTATTATGTGCCCAGGAAGAGGAAAACTGGTAATACTGGATGAACAGTACTAATGCTGACTAGCCCCCTCCTATACCTGGCTTTTCTTGGTGTCCTAGTCTCTCACTTACAATGATCGATTCTTCTACTCTCACATAGTCACATATGAAAGACCTTGTAATCAACAATAACTAAATCACCTTTGAAATCTTAGTGTCAAGCACATTACTCTGTAACTCCATCTCCTAGCTTTCCAGCTCACACGCTCAGTACTCTCACTGGAATAGTTCCTTGCCTCCATCAGGATTGCTGCTGCACGAATTCTGGGAACCTTAGCGTTCCCTAGGAAGCAAACTCTGAGATGGAGACTGGCATGCAGGAAGTTTGTTAGGGAGTGTTGTAGAGATGAACATATGTGGGGGAAGGGAAAGATACAGGATTGGGCAGAGGGCGGATTTAGCTCATCTCAATGAGTTCTCTGAACCTGGGATAGTCCTTTACACTTATCTTGAGTTGGAGTAAAGGAGAACCAGCCTCCATTGAAGGTTGTCCTGAGGACGGCAGTATAACTAAGGGTAAGGCAGTTTGATTCAGTCAAGGACAGTTTTCCTAAAAGGCTAACAGCTGAAGATCATTAGCAGGTGGTACTTCAGGCAGCTGGGGGAATAAGTTCTTCAGTTGTGAGGAGAGATCTGGGCAGTACATTTCAACTGTCTACATCCGTCTTACTGTCCTCACTTCTGTCCTTAATAGCTGAGATTCCTTGGCATCTCATTATCATCAGCTCTTTGTTTTGCAACCTCAGTTCCCTTATTTCTCGTTTTACCCGGCCTGTTTGTTTAAAAACTCATCTCTGGGTACACCTAACTTTCCAAGTACCCTGCCCCTACCCCAGATATCTAGATGAGACAGGAAAAAAACACATGGCCATGCTGACTGCTCTCACTTCATATTTATGGCCACAAATCACACATGCCTCTGCAGCCACCTAGTATACTCTCTAGTAAATTCTCTTTCCTTCTTTCCAAAATGATTATTTCATAACTTTTCCCCTTTTCTTAAACATCCAATACCTCCTTCCTCTCCTAATTCTCTTTCTTCTCATTTCACTGAGGAAATAAAAAAACAAGTAAAGGAGAACTACTTCATCTTTCCACCGCCCAATATGCCAACTTATCTCCACCTCTTCCCTCTTCCCTTATCTCTTGGTTTCATTCTTGTTGTAAAGATGACTTGCTCCATCTGTGGACTGGAACACAACTCCTCTTGCCTCCCCAGGACTTGGCTTCTGCAAAGATCTGTTCTCTCTTCTATATCGTCAATTTTCTTCACTAGTGTTGAATCATTCCCAATGGCGTATAAACTCACTGTGATCTTTTCCATCACGAGAGAGTCTTTAAACAAGACTGTCTTTCACATCGAGTCTCCCTAGAGCTACTACTTCAGTTTTTCTTCTCTTGATGACAAAATATCTCAAAAAGTTTGCCTTGTTTTTCTGCCTCCTTCATCTTTCATTCTTTCTTTCATTGACTCCAGTAAAGCTTTGCCAGCCACTTTCCCCAAACTACTCTTATCAGGCCAAGGGCAGCAGTGAACTTCTTACCAAATACAATGGTTAATTCTCTTTCTATCTTATTCAACTTTCTCAGCATCACGTGACAAAACTGACCATTACTCCTTTCTTGAAACATTTTTCCTCTTGACTTTCATGATATCCACTCCTCTGTAAAGCAAAATTTCTTTTTATGGCTGAGTAATATTCCATTGTATGTATGTGCCACATCTTCTTTATCCATTCATCTGTTGATGGACACTTAGGTTGCTTCCGTGTCCTGGCTATTGTAAATAGAGCTGCATTGAACATTGTGGTACATGTCTCTTTTTGAATTATGGTTTTCTCAGGGTTCCCAGTAGTGGGGTTGCTGGGTCATATGGGAGTTTTATTTTTAGTTTTTTAAGGAACCTCCATACTGTTCTCCATAGTGGCTGTATCAATTTACATTCCCACCAACAATGCAAGGGAGTTCCCTTTTCTCCACACCCTCTCCAGCATTTATTGTTTGTAGATTTTTTGATGATGGCCATTCTGAATGGTGTGAAGTGATACATCATTGTAGTTTTGGTTTGCATTTCTCTAATGATAGGGATGTTGATCATCCTTTCATGTGTTTGTTGGTAATCTGATATATTCTTTGGAGAAACGTCTATTTAGGTCTTCTGCCCATTTTTGGATTGGGTTGTTTGTTTTTTTGATATTGAGCTGCATGAGCTGCTTTGTATATTTTGGAGATTAAACCTTTGTCTGTTGTTTCATTTGTAAATATTTTCTCCCATTCTGAGGGTTGTCTTT
>NC_041229.1:74932056-74960769 GCF_002837175.3 Physeter macrocephalus
CCTCCAGCTCCGTTTTTCTTTCTCAAGATTGCTTTGGCTATTCGGGGTCTTTTGTGTTTCCATACAAATTGTGAAATTTTTTGTTCTAGTTCTGTGAAAAATGCCATTGGTAGTTTGATAGGGATTGCATTGAATCTGTAGATTGCTGTAAAGCCATTTTTGAAAACATAAATTCCAGAAAAGACTAAACTCTGTACTTAAGGTTGTAGGTTATCTTAATTCTTACCATGAACTTTTTATGAGAAAGCAGGTGGTGCTCTGATCTCCATTCAAAAGAGAAAAGATCTTTTTTGTTGAATCAGTCCATTATTCTTTGACATGGGATGCATCTTCAGGTTAAGGGATGAAAGACATTAATTTTCATTAGACAATAGCTGTAGTCTGTATTCACAGTACAATGTGGGAGAAAATGGCTACACCATCATTTTGTAACAGATGGATTAAAGCATGTCTTAGTAAGAAAAACAAGCAGAGAGGGGCTGGATTCCCTTTATCTCTCTGATAAAAGCAACACCATGTACAGTGGACACCTAATAAATATTCACTGGTATCAATGCCTGGACACAGAACTCCTTGATTTTGGACATTTAAAACAAGCATCTTTCTTGGTTAGAGATTAATAATAACATATTCAGTCTTCATACTTAGGTTCTTCACTGTTGTGTCCCACCATGCATCTTTCTAGAAATATTTTCAGTTTAAGATGGGATCTTCTGCATCAGCTGAATTTGCACTTAAGCTTTTGTGTTTAATGCATCTTGCTTTTACTCTTGGCTTCCATGGGCATTCGCTTTTTCTAATTTCATTGTAAGATGATTACATTCCGGTTCAACCATTTGACTAACCGTGATATTGCTTCTCTTTTTTCTCCTTCAGATATTGATGAGTGTGCGGCTAAGATGCATTACTGTCATGCCAACACTGTGTGTGTCAACTTGCCTGGGTTATATCGCTGTGACTGTGTCCCAGGATACATTCGCGTGGATGACTTCTCTTGTACCGGTGAGCATTAAGAAGCAATGTTGCTTTTCTGATTCAGTCCTTCTCTGTGCCATATCTGTGTCGTTATATTTAGCTCTAAGTACACTAAGTACTATTTTTAACTAACTAGTTCTTCTCTTGCATTATCTTATCATCAACTTTTTAGGAATGAAGTGATAATAAGAGAAATTTTGTCTGCCTAATTTATTTCCCCTCCCAGTATTTCTGCCTCTGTGTGTGTGCGTGCGTGCATGGGTATATGATTTGAAATTGAAGACCCAGTTGCCTATGGTAACACTGAAGGACTTAGAGACATCAGTTCCAAAATGAGAAAAGTATCAAACTATTTTCCTTCCATCAAGATGAAATATGTTCTTATGTGAGAAAATGTACTTTGTTCTCATTGGGAAAGACAAGAGGTTAAATTTAAAGCAGGAACGAGAGTATCTGGTGGGCACAGATTGGGTATATGGGAGCCAGTCAAGACTTTTCACTGACATATGCTTATTGTTAGTTTTGTCCCTCTTCTTCCCTTTATCACTGGGCTGTCAGCACCAAACTGGAACTCCAGGGATTGTGGTCACTGCCTCTGTGTGAGCAGTGCTGGCTTGGTGGGCATTTGGTTTGGGGTTCCATTATCATTCAAATCACGAACACAGAGACAGGAACAGTAAATTGGTTAAGGGTGGTAGAATGATTCTGAGTCTTTCTTCTCTTGGATGAAATGTCTTTAAATGCCCAATCTGTAACCTATAAGGAAGGGGCTCCCTAAATACAAGATTTCAGTCATGCTGTGTGTTTCTCTGACTCTTGGCATCTTTCTCTTTGTCCTAATGACTGGTATATAAAAAATGATTTTTTAAATTAATTAATTTATTTTAATTTATTTTTAAATTTTTAAATTTATTTTCACTCACAGTGGAATTCCACTCTTTTCTTAATATATTTTATTTTATTTTAATTTATTTAAAATTTATTTAATTATTTATTTTTGGCTGCGTTGGGTCCTCATTGCTGCACGTGGGCTTTCTTTTAGTTGTGGCGAGCGGGGGCTGCTCTTCGTTGCGGTGTGCGGGCTTCTCATTGCTGTGGCTTCTCTTGTTGCGGAGCATGGGCTCTAGGCATGTGGGCTTCAGTAGTTGTGGCACACGGGCTTAGTTGCTCTGCAGTATATGGGATCTTCCTGGGCTCGAACCTGTTTCCCCTGCATTGGCAGGTGGATTCTTAACCACTGCGCCACCAGGGAAGCCCCAATATATTTTATTTTGAATGGCCTTTTCAGAGGTGCAGAAAGTTATAAAAGTTTGAGAAGCATGTTTGTATGTCCAAATACCTTTGCCATTGATCGTTGTATATTTTTACGTTACTGTTCTTTGGCTAAAAGATTTCAGATGGATGCAAGATTCTGACTCCTGCAGTAGGCCAAATATTGTTTACCTGTCTATTACATATTATTACAAAATTCCCAGAGAAAAAAGAGACTTCATAACCATTATGCTGTGATCCAAACATTTTAAGGGGGCAAAACTCTTTTGGACCTGTAAACAAATACAGTCTAAAAATCTGTGATATTACAGATGAGTCTTGTTCTGTTCTCAGTGGTCTGTCCAGGTCCTGACTTATGTTAACCCTAACATGAGGCAGAGGCAGTGGATCGTCTCCCAACACAGAGGCACCATATCATGCAACTCAGACCTGATGAAGGCACTGCTGGGTGAAAAGGCCTTGTTGAAATTCTATCAGAATACGTAGAACCTCTGTTCTTATTTTCTTCACTGAAGGAGGAAGACAAGAGCTGGTGCTTGTTGAAAGCCTCTTAAGGACAGGTGCTCTGCCTGGTAGTTTGTACAGTATATATGCAACCAGATGGAAAATGTAGTATTTTAAGAACTAGCTCCAGAGTTACTTTTAGAAAGAGAAATGTGTTGTTTGGAGTAAAAGGCAAGTGTATGAGTATCAGTGGGTACACCATCCAAAAAAAAAAGAGTAAGTAGTGCTGCAGGAAAACTTTTTGTTTTGTTTATGCATGTATTTTGTCTGAGAGAGAATAGAAAAGTTAGAACAAAAGAGAGAAAAAAAAAGAGGGAGGAGAGAGGAGCCAGCCAGAGAGCAGAAGTCTGGGAGCTGTGGAGGACAGGGGTCAACAAAAACTGCTCAGTGAAAGGATAGCTGAAAGGACTTTTAAGGGGAGGAATATTTAGTGTGAGGGGTTTTGTGGTGGTGGTTTTGCTGTATAGTATGCAGGGCGAGTCTTCCTCATGACCCTCCAACCTTCAGCAAAATCTGCCACCTTGAAGACTGGGTGAGACCCTCCCCATTCTGACCCCAATGAATGCAGGTTAACATGAGGGACAATGCGGGAAAAGGGACATGTGTGTATAGGATATTGTGACCTCAGAGGCAGAGGTAACCATTCCGATCCTTTCCCTGCCACCCAAAGCACATTTATACAGACATGAATGCAACAATCACAGTCACCACATCCTCCTCTCAGGAGTGTCAGAAATCTCAGTGAGGGCTTTTGGACTTCCCCCATAGGTCATAGAATTGGGGATAAGATATTTTTCTTAAAAAAAATTTCCATTGATCCCAGATTTCTTCTTATCTACTGCCCATTTTTCTGCTTCTGTTTATAGCAAACGTCTTAATTGCATCGTCAGTGGTTACTGCCTTCCTTACATGTACTTACCTCACACACCCTCTTCATCCACTCCCACTAAGTCTTCCAGATGCACCATTCGACAGAGAGTACATTTATCAAGGTCAACCATGAGCGGCATTTTGTTCAGTCTGATCTTCTTATCTCTTGTGACCTCTCAGCAGCATTTAGCAAAGCTGAATACATCTTCCTTTTTTAAGCACATTATTTTATTCACTTTTGAGACAATGTATTTCCTGATTTTCCTTCTATGTCACCGGTCAAACCTGCCCAGTGTCCCTAGCTATTCTTCTTCTGCTGCTGATATCTTAAAGGTTAGAATACTGTAGAGCCCTGCCCTGGACCCTGTTCTCTTGTTCATCCATATCATCTTTTCAGATGCCTCCATTCAGTATTATGACATTACAGCATCTCTATGTTAATAACTCCTAAATTTCTATCCAGTTCCAGTCTTTCTCCTGAGCTTCTGAATCATATATTCAACTTGACATCTACACATAGGTATTTAATAGGCATTTCATTATAACATGTATGAGACAGAACTCTTGATTTCCTTCCACCTCTGCAAACACCTCCTCCGCTTCCAATTTTCTGCATCTCAGCAAACGAAAGCACCATCTACCTAGTTTTCAAGCCAGAAAGCTATGGGTGATACTTGATTGCTTTCCTTCTCTTGTCCCCCCACTTTCAGTCTGTACATCAGACTTGTTGAATCTACCCTCCACACCCTGTCCTAAGTCTGTCCACTTCATCCATTTCCGTCCATATCCTCTACTACCAAACTACCAGACTTCCTCAGTGGTTACCATTCTGGACCTGCTGCCCCAGGCTTGCTCTACTGTAACTCTCTCTTCACAGAGTCATGAGGGCAAACTTGTAAAAACAGGACTTTCTAAAGATTTCTTGTAGTTTTCCATTTCGCAGAAAATCAAATTAATTCTCCTTATTTTGATTTAAAACCCTATGTGACTTTTTTCCTTTCTGCCTCTCTGACTTTATCTTGTACCATTTCCATCCTTGTCCATTAGGAGGTGGCCATGCAAACTTTTGACTTTGTTTTTTTTTTTTTTTATTGAACAGGCTTGTTCTGCCTTAGGACCTTTGTATGAGCTGTTGCTTCTTTGTAGAAGTCCTTTCCTCTTACTCTCTGCATGCCTGGGTTTCTTGGCATTCAGATCTCAGCCTAAAATTGATCAGCTCAGAGAGGCTTTCTCTGATTCATATAATTAGCCACCCAGTTTTCTGTCATGTCACCTGATTTCAATCCTCTGAATATCACTTATCACCATCTGGAGTTTCTGTTATTAATATATGATTTTTTAAAATTTATGTCTTTCTATTAGAATGTAAGCTCTGAGAGGAAGAACCCTTTCCCTTTTGTTTACTGCTTTACCTTGGCTACTTAGAATATAGCCCGGCACAGGGCAGTGCTCAGTAAGTATTGAATGAGGGAATGAATAAAGCTGCTTGACCCTGGGCTAATTGTTTACTTTTCTAAATCTCACTTATAAAACATTGCTCATATCTGTTGTACCTATAGGTTACTGTGAACATCAAATAATATGTGTGAAAACATTTATCATGGCCGTTGTATCAGTCAGGTTAGGATGTTCTGCAGTAACAACCTCAAATATGAGTGACTTAAAATAATCAGGTTTTGTTTGTTGCTCATGTATTTCACTGGTCAACAGGAGTGGTGCTCTGCTTATCGTAATGTCTTTGGGATATAAGCTGATGGAATAGTCACCATTGTGAACATTGCTAGTCACCAAGACAGGGAAAAGAGAGCCTAGAGCATCTTGTATCAGCCAAAATATAGTCTAACCAAATCCCTTTGACCTACAACTCATTGACTAACTATAACTAGTTACTAGTCCTCAACCAACTACAAGGGGAAGAGGAAAGGCCTTCCTACCATGTGCCTAGGTTTGATAATTAGACGTATTTGGTGAATGGTGCTAATAAATACCATAGCAAATGATACAATAGATTCTTAAGAAATTTTGTGTCCATTGACATGAGGAGCTGTTGATTAAAGTAACCTTATTTATTAGTCGCAGTTCACAATGTGATGGGGAACGTAGTCTCAAAAAATAATGATGATATTAAACACATTGTACTAAGTTCTATGATGGAAGTTCAAGCAAAACGCAATAAGAAAAGGGTGTTTGATTGTCAGGGTAGAGCATTTGGAATGTTTTTGCAAGCCAAGAGGAACTATTGGAGTTTACCGAAGCATGTTAACGTGCATGTAAAGTAGAAATTTGGGAATATAGATGAGATGTGAATGGGAATATGGAATATGGATGGGAATGAGAAGAGGTAAGAGACAAGCATTCTCCCTGATAGTCATTTCTCCTCTAGACCAGATTCAAGGTCCTCCATTAGACATTTCCATAGTGAGCTGGAACTCTGACATTTACTTTGGTGTCCTGAAAAAAATAAGCCTGTCAGGCCAAATGTGCTCTTTACAAGATAAGCAGGTCCACACCTTTAATTTCTGTCATTTCTTTATTGGCAAAGAAGATTTCTTCCCCCGAGTGGTTAGTAGCCTATGTAATAAATGAGGTATATAATAGATATCTGCCACTGTAAGATGTCTTTTCAGATGCTTCGTTTCCAGAAGAAATTTGCTAGGAGAAATTGACAGGCCTGAAGACATCCTTTTGTCTGCCATGAGTTCCTGACATGGCATTTCTCATTCTTGACATTCTTATTTCCAAAGATCATTCTAGTCTCTGTCCCAAATCAGTTAGTATCTGCTGCCACTGTTCAGTTGGTTTTCAAAGTACATTGGGTCATTTTTTTCTCTCCTGTTTTTTTAGTTTGTCATTTACTCTGGTGCTAACATTTTAGAAGTTAGTAGTCATATTGAAAATCTCCATTCAACCAACAATTAGTGAGCCTAGAATTAAAGAAGACATACGAGCTTTGGTGGTACATTGATTTATTGAATGACTGATTCACTCATTCATTCACTCACTCACTCATTTATTCATTTATGTGTCCAATATACAATTAGTGTCTGTCATGAGTGTTAGGAAATATGGCCAAAGACATTAGTGACAAATGACCTCTTTGCCCAGGAATTTCATGGTTAGTGAGGCAAGATCTTCAGATGAGAAAACTCAAATGTGCATTCACCATCAAAAATGTTCCAAGTATACCAAATCAATCCCTCTTTAAAGTCTTAGTAGGGTTTAGATAAGTGCTGGGTATTTCACATCCTATAGTGTTGGCCCTTGACAAGTTCCAGAGAAGGATCCCCAAAATTGCCTTTTCCAGTTCTATGCTGTAACAACAGTTCTTGGAGAAAGGCTGCACCAGAGACAGCAGATGCCAAGCATAATGCTGGAGAGGAAAGACAATATATCAAACAGAAAAGAAATGTTACCTCTTTCCTAATTTTTTTCTGGTTAAAAAGTGAAAAAGTCGTATTTCATGGGATAATAAAAGTTCTGAGGATTCAACATTGAAAATAATTATCTAGAATTTTAAAATGTGCTATAACTTAATCATTACTGTGATGGCTGGGGTTCCCTGACATAACCGTGTAATTTGTATGAGGCTCCATGCTTTTTTCTAGGAACGTTTCTGTTGGTGAAATCGAAAACATTGGACCTTTGTCACTGGGGGAGTTTTTGGCCTTGGAATTTGTGTGTGATTCTAAATCACTTTCTGTTCTGTAAGAGATCCCTGAGTTGCCCTTGCTTTTTTATGAATTTTGAAGCTGGAGGAGTATCTAACATTGAGGTTGGGGAGTCCTTTCCTCTTCCCTGGACCCTTTGATTTTTGAAATGGTCAACCTGCTTGATTTATTTGTCCCTGAATTTCATTTATCCCCAGTTAAACTCCCTGTGTTTAGGTTGTCTGATAAGACTACCTTTGAATACTCAGGAAGCTTTAAAGGAGGATACTTGTGATTTACGGTAAAAGCATGCAGCAATAAGACAGGTACTTGACAGTAATGGGTAAGCATCCATTTTTATGCCAAAAACTTTCCATAAAGGTAAGAAATAAAGGGAACAAGTGAGATAACAAATATCATATGTGATTTCCATTATCTTGCTAAGAGATTTTTTATGTTTTTTGATATTGGCATGGAAGAGAGCTTGAAGGAAGTATGTATTTGAAATCAAGTAAGCTTAGTTAAAGTTAGATATAATAGTCTATTAGTTTAATGGTTTAAATTAAGTACCACGTAATGAAAGATGTGAGATAACAGTTTAAAAGATGTAAAAGAAATTTTACACTAGTTTCTGGAAAATGTTTTCGTACTAAGGTCGATGAAATACAGAACATTTCAGATATGAGATACCTGATATTTTCTCATTGAGCAGAGCCATATGAAATGGAGCTAAAGTAGAAAATCCTCCACCTTGATTGAGCACAGTATTAAATTATGCACTGATTATCCTTATCTTTCAAGCACATAGTATGTGCTTGTTTTGGACATATTTGCTCTGGTATACTTTTGACTATCCGGCATCATAAAAGGTGCAACTTCTAATTACTTGCCTCTCAGTCAAGAGGTGATACAGATATAAGAATAAAATTCCAGTCATGGACTTGTAGACTACTTTTACTTTAGTGGGAAATGCTCTATCAGATGCTTTAGAATGCAAAATGTTTTATTAAAGATAACAGACTACATTTATTGATATATTGAATAAGAAAAGTCAAAGTAAGACTTGTACCTTTGGATATTTCAAAACCCAATTAAAACCTCTGATGTTCTTTGGAGGCATTTGCCTTTTGTTTTGATTTGTTTGCCTGGTATATTCATTTTTTCTTCCCTTTATTTAGACAGACTTTGTCACCTTCCTCCCCCTCCAGAGGAGGGATGTGAAAGTACCAAAGTAGGATTCCAAAATTCTAACCCTTTAGGGCAGAGGGTCTCAACTCTCATCTCAGATTAGAATCACTTAGGACATGAATTTTAAAAAGTCGATACCTGGTATCTACCCCTTGAGGCTTTGATTTTCATTTGGTCTGGGGTTGTGACCTGGCTTCAGTGTTTTTGTTTAAACGTCCAAGTGATTCTAATATGCAGTCATGGTTGAGAGCTCTTGCCTTTGTAGAGCAGAGATGGTTAGAGTTTGGAGGGAATATTGGGGTGGGGGTGGAATCAGAGAGAAGAAGAATTGCCCTCTATATTGTAGACTAGAAAAGGATTCCTTTGAATGGGTGGTGGGTGACATGGTGGCAGAAGGTAATTAAAGCAGAGATTTGGATGGTTTCTGGAGGGAAGGGCTCTGCCTCCAAGGCTGCCTTCTGGGATGTGTATAAGACTCTGGGGAGAGAAAGGCTGTGGGATGCTCTGTAGGTAGGGGCTCATGGGGAGGTCCCGAATCTTCAATTGTATCCTGACTGTTATGATGCCTCAAAGAGCCCTTAAAGATAAATGGGACATCTCCATGGTGACCTGTGTGTTTCACGGGCC
This sequence comes from Physeter macrocephalus, assembly GCF_002837175.3. Classification (NCBI taxonomy): domain Eukaryota; kingdom Metazoa; phylum Chordata; class Mammalia; order Artiodactyla; family Physeteridae; genus Physeter; species Physeter macrocephalus. The sequence continues at coordinate 74,941,140 of NC_041229.1, forward strand.
AAGGACCAGACTGATGTCTCTCTGCGAGTGTCTTGATTACTTGGAATCTCCTAGAAGCATGACACAGACAGATGAAAGCAAAGAATCCTTAAAATGACTGAGAGATTTTCACTACCCCACTAGTCCAGAAGAATAGGAGCTCAGAACCATTCATTAAGTTGAAACGAAGAAATTATAGAAAGCTACATTACTTGCACGTACAAATGTGTGACTGGGCGTCTCTGCCCACCACCTGTTTTCACAGGTGAAAAACAAAACAAAACAGAAATGTTAACAAAAGGAGAAAACAGGAAAAAATTAAGAGACCCCCTCTAGACAGGGTTCATGGGGTGAAAATTAATAGAATATTTGGTTTTCCGGGCCAATTTTAGTTTTCCATATGTAGTCCTGGAAAAGCCAAAGACCAGAAACGTACTCCATTTAGCAACAGTAGTGTTAAAATAGTGCTAAGGTTTATTAAAGCCAGGAAATAAGTCTTAGGGAGGATATCAAAGGGCATTTCCCTTGATATTTTAGGATGAAGGATTTGTCTGGTGTTTGGCTTCCTTGTTGGGTTTAACTGAGAGGTTTTTGTTTGTTTGTTTGTGTTTGGTTTTTCGGTTTTTGTTTTTTTATCAGCCCATATTGTGAAGGATCTGAACCACATTAGCTGCTGCAGACCAACTAGAATAAATGATGGATCTTTCCCCCAGGGTGTTTGTGCACAAACCTATTAAGAACTGTGTTGCCCTTGACTCAAATTCATCATAAAAGTCTTGTTAGTATTTCTGTACACTCCATTGTTGGAGTTGTGCATGCAGAATCACAATTAAGCTTCCACATAAAGGGGTTTGATTAAGGATGCTTTAGCACTTACAACACTGTTGAGGACAGCCTTGCAGCCCTACTTATATCCACATTTGAGTCGACACAGTGAATGGGCATTTCTCCTTAATAACCCAGCAAGCTATCATGTATTCTTTATTTCCATCTTAAAGACTTGGTAAATGCATATATGTTTAGCTATTTCCACACTTGTCTAAGATATAGTGAAGTATCTTTGGATTGTGTTTCCTTTATGTAAAAGTATTGAAAATATACACTACTTATTCTTGAGCCAAATGAAAGCTATAAATTCTCATGGTTAAAATCTGGTGTATAAACTGGTGTATAAATTCAACTTGTTGCAAGCTTCAGCAGTGCCACCTTTTTACTTTGTAAATTAGAAAACCATTAAAGTTCTCTGCTTCTTCATCAGTATCCTCTGTACACCTTCATAGAGTTGTTGAAGGATAAAGTGAGACAGTGTAAGTACATTGGTTCAGATGATTTTAGCCTAAAGAATGATTTAAGAAAAACCCAACTCTACTGGCTCAAATGATAAATTTATTCTCTTATAACAAAACGTCTAGGACGGTGTTTCTAGAATTAGTTAATTCAGCTGCTCCATGACATCATCAGTGACATAGATTGTTTCCAACTTTTTACTTTGCTCTTTTCATCGTGATAGTTTGAAACTTGATCTAACTCCCTTCCAAGTCTCAGAATGGCTCAGGCAACCCCATGCATCATATCTCAATTTAATAATATCCCAAAGTCATAAGGGAAAAGAGGATTTCCTTCCTAGAGTCCTTTGTTAAGACCAAGGATAACTTTATCAGAAATCCATCCCTAGCAGATCTGTTTTCATGTCTCCTTGGCCAAAATTGTTTAATATGCCTATTAATAAATTATACCTTAGAAAAGCAAATAGAATTACCTTGAATCAAGATTTATCCCTGAGGTGGGGCAGGTCCCAGTTTCCTTTATAATACTTGGGTTGTATTGTCAAGGAAGGAGATGATATGTGTGTATGTGTAGATCCATAATTGTCTAGGCAACTGACAGCATCTATTAGAGTCTGTTCAAAGCCTTGAAAACTATTTCAAGTGTAGGAGTAATTAAAAGAAATGCAATTAGACATTTATACTAAATTTATGTATGTGCCTATCTCTGTGTAGATATATGGATAGATATTATATTTATTTACATATATGTCAACCACCCATTTTTGGAGATGGTTTAGGAAACAGGCACCTTTTCATACATTGCTGGTAAGAATATAAATTGATACAAACATTCTTGAGGATAATTTGACAGGATGTATCAAAAGGCCTAGAAATATTTATTTACAGCAACTTATTCTAAAGAAACAATCAGTCACAGTTACATATGTGAGAAGATTTTCATTGTGCCCATTTATTCCACTTATTATTTATAAGAAAAGAAACTAGAAGCAGCTTAAATATGAACTAATGAAAGTTTGATTGAATAAATTACGCTATATTCATATATTAGAATACAATGAAATTTAAAATAATATTCAGAAGACTATTCAGTGTCAATGGAAAATTCTCATCATATAGTATGATGAAATTCTAACCAGTTTGTGTACTATCTTCCAATTTAAATAATAAATAAAAATTATCTACAGATATACATAAACACATAGAAATAGAGGCAGGGAATATTCCCCCAGATAAATAGGTATCAGAAAGTATCTGTGAATGGAAGATTATACGTGATATCTTTTCTTTACACTTTATATGTTTTCCACATTTTTTCTGTGGAATGGAATACAATGCAGTGAACTGTATTACATTTTAGTTTTAGAAAAGTGTTATTAAAATATTAGAAAACAGAAAGTGCTAGATAAAGATGACATGGAGTTTATTCCTCCAAAATCTCCTAAGTGTCATCCTACTAAATTAAATTTTTAAAAATGTTTATGACTTGGTTGTGCTAGTGCCTTTCATCCTTAGTGACATAGATTAGGAGTTTGAACTAAGGAGATTAAAAGCAATGGCTTTGCTTCATCAGGTTTCTGAGTAATTTGATTGGCCAATATGTCAGTTGAAGGGCACTTGCAATTATGATGCTCTTTTCCTCCTTTGAGGGTCCTAGAAGGTGATCTGATAGCCAGGTCCTACCTGCCCTGTTTTTCTTCAGCTCTTCTGGCGGGGTTTCCAGATTCAAGGCAGTTGGTCTATTTTTTTTTTTTTTCTTTTTCTTGACTGTAGCCAAGTCAAAGAGAGATACTGAGGGGAGATGGAAAAGTCCCAGGATTTTCATAGAAAAGCAACCACTGGATGAGAATCAGGCAACTTAGATTCTAGTTCTACCCTGGACACCAGCTCACTGAATGAATGCCACTGTCTCAATATTTTCCTTTGGACCTTGAAAGATTAAGGATTAATTAGCTCAGTAGTTTTCAGTCAGAGGAGCTGGGATTCCAAATAAGATTTCTTTTGAAAGGAGTTCAGCTTATTTAAAAAAAGAGGTAATCTTGCAAGCTACTACTTTTCTAATTCTGTGATTCTTTAAGATATGGTTCCTGACCTCTAGTAAATTATGGTCTCTTCAGGGGGTGTACAATTTACATTTTAGGAGCATAATTTTATAAGGCATATAGTGCTAAATTGTGAGGTGTGAGTGTAAATGATGTGGGAAAGAGCACTGGTGCTGGAAGAAAGAAGGGCATTAATTACTACATGGTAGAGAGAATGTGTTTTCCACAGGGAGCTGTCTGACTGGGTTTGATTTTGATGTTGAGTGGGAGATGGCATAAGAGAAATAAGAAGTAATAGGGTGAGTGGTGCTTTAGACGTAGATCCATCTCCCTGTTTGTCAATCTACAGCAAACCTGGAGGTGTCCTGGGTAGAAGTGGGAAAAACAGAAGGCTCTGAATCAGACAGACCTGGGTTCCTGCCCCAACTCCAGGCATTTATTAGTAGTGTCAACTTGAATCAACTTTGGGGAAATGGACATACCTTTCTCCCAGACTCTTGTGAGGAGTAAATTAGATAATATTTCTAAAGTGGTTGGAAGAGAGCTCAGCACAGAGCAAATTTTCAACAAACATTATCTACTACTACCTCTGTTTTACAGGTGAGGAATCTTACTTGAGACACAGGGAGGTTAGAGAATTGTCCATAGCCACAGCCCTTGGGAGTGCTGGAGTAGGGGTAGATAGGAATGAAGGACTTCTACGTTCAGAGACTCAGATGCAACCTCCATCAGAGCTCTTTGGAAGATGCCTTTAAAATGCTAATGCAATATGGACTGCAGAGGCTCACTAAACATTGGCCATTATTAGAATAACAGACAGAGCCTGGGACTTGGGTCCAAGAGAATCCTATTTCACCCACAGCTCTGCCCTTTATAATCTTTGGGATATAGGTGTGATTCCTTAAGTGCCCTATGGCTCAGTTTGTAACCCCAAGAAAGCTGGTTGGGTTTTAATGTTTAAACACGTGAAAAAGCCCAACCCAATGACTGACTCTGAGATGGTGCTCAAGATTGAAGCACTAAGACCTGATCAACAAATTTCCCTTTCTCCCTTCTTCTCACCAAGTGGCTCTAGAAGCACTTCCAGGGACACCGAGGCTCTTTGAAATACATCTGGAGAGCCCCTTGTCTTTAGAAGCTCAGTCTCTGTTGACAGTGTCCAGATTCTCTGGGAGCCTGCAATTAGATGCTTTGGGCTCATGGGTTAAGGAGATCAGCAAAAAGTAGATTCACGATGGTTTGTAACTAGCAAGGGATACATTCCTTTATTTAAAGAAAAATATCACCTCTGGAGTCATTCGTTTTGTAAGTTCCTGTAGACCAGAGCTTTGGAATATGTTCTATAAGCTCCCTTAAAACATTTATGTTTATTCCCTGAGAAAGGAAGCCCCCTAAACTGTGAACACCTTTGGCATTTATCAGCTCTGCTGGCTGGCATCTGGTTAGTCCTTAGGGGCAGCCATAGGACAAATTGCTTTCAGGACAAGGGTCAGAAGCTTGGTCCAGGTTGGACTCCAGGATGCGGTTTTGACAGTTGGGAAATGTCCTCAGAGGGAAATCACAGCATACAGAGAGATGTGTAAAGCCAACAGTGAGTTTGTCATCTACCTGTTGAATACCCGATGCCTACATGGGTATTCTACATTGTGGAAATCACACTGCAGCTATCAATTAATATTTTAATTGTTTCTACTTATTTCACCAGCGTTGGCCAACTTAGTAAAGTTCCATAAAAATACAACTGTTCGTGGCTGCAAAATATCCTGTCTTCTGGATGCATTATTATAGTTTTTGCCACATTGAAGAAGTATTAAGATCCAGTTGCTTCTGTGTCTTCATTTGGGTCTATCATATACATGCATTTAGTCTTCCGTTATTACGATGGATGGTGATGGTTGTTTTTGCCTCAATTTGGATGAGTGAGTGAGTCACAGAGCAAAACTCAGACCAGCCCCAAGCAGGAAATACACATGCTTAGAGGTTCACGCAATGGGAGGGATCAGGGTTTCTTAGGTGTTATTCATTAAAGGACACTTCTGGGAAAAGTATAGGACCCTAAAGAACTGTGTAGCATTAACACATATCTTGGCGGTGTCAGGACCTTGCATAATTATTTTACATAAGAACACTTTGTAACTAGACAGGTGCTCCAGCGAGCCCCTGTCTTGTTTATGAGATGTGTTTTCCATATTTTTTATTGAGTTCTTTGTCCTTTAATATTCAAAGAGTCTTCCTAGATCAGCTAGCAATTATTTTTCCCCTTTTGGCATTCATTTTCCCATTCTGGTTGATCAGTTGAATGTAGGGAAAACATTAACATATCAGGAATTTCAAATAGCTGGGATGTTAGAGACATATAAGGCGTCAGAAAATACCTTCATATTACAGTGATTTGATTCTGAATTTGAACGAACTGTTGAAGAAATGTGCCCAGAGAGAGCTTGCTTTTTGATTCTCCAAAACTTTAGGGTATTTTCTCATTAAGAGAAATTCTTTTCTTCAAGCAGGTGGTCCATTTGACTTGGTTATGTGAAAGATGTGGCATTGTTTGGAAGCAGATAGCATCCTTGCCTATCAATGTGAGAGGGGCATGAGGGGACAGTTCCTATCTCAGCCAGAGAGTGTGTGGTCTAAATGACTGTTAGGTCACAGCAACCCAGGCTGAGCAGCTTATAGTGCAGTGGAGGAGATCAAGTGAAGATATAGCCTGTCATGCTTCTCTTGGCCTCAAGCAAACCATTTATTTTTTTTTAAGGACAGGTTGGAGCAGCTCATAGCTTCAGAGCCAAGCCCATGAGTGAGGCCAGAGAACAGTGCCCTCAATCTATTTTTAGGATTTAGAAAACCGGCAAGTTAGAAAATAGCACTGGCATGTAATCGTGCTTACCTCAAAGTTCCTGGAGTTTTGAATTTGCTCCACTGCTATTTGGACATGTTTAATTTTATTTTGTCTCTTTTCTCATCTCATTTTGTCCCTTGACTCTGTACTCTCGGGTGTGTTATTATAGCTTTTTCCCTTGAATCTCCTTTCATTTTTTCTCTTTCATATTTGCTTCTTTAATGTGTATGTTATTATTTATGACTGATCTGAACAAATGATGGTTTGAATGAGGGATGTAGGGTCAAAAGTGAGTTAAAACAGAAATGAACAAGTGTTGACAAGAATATGGAGAAATTTGGAACTCTTGTTGTACTGTTGGGGAGAATATAAAATGGTGCAGCTGCTGTGGAAACCGGTTTGGTAGTCCCTCAGAAAATTAAAGATAGATTAAAAATCATATAATCCAGCAATTCCACTTCTGGGTATATACCCAAAATAACTGACAGTAAGATTTTGAAGAGATATTTGTGCACACATGTTTATAGTAGCATTAGTCACAAAAATAGCTAAAATGTGAAAGTAACTTAAGTGTCCCTCAACAGAAAAATGAATAAGCAAAATGCAGTATATCCATACAGTGGAGTACCATTCAGCCTTAAAAAGGAGGGACATGCTGACACATACAACATGGATGAACCACAGGGAACATTATACTAAGTGAAATAAGCCAGTCACAAAAGGACAAATACAGAATGATTCCACTATATGTAGAATCTCGAGTTGTGAAATTCATAGAGACAGAAAGTAAAAGGGTGGTTGTTACAGGCTGGGGAGTTATTGTTTAGTGGGTATATAAGTTCAGTTTTACAAGATGAAAAGAGTTCTGGAGCTGGATGATAGTGATGATTGCACAACAATATGAATGTAGTATTTAATGCCACTAAACTGTACAATTGAAATGGTTATAATGGCAAGTTTTATGTTATGTGTACTTTACCACAATAAAAAAACGTTGGGAAAAAAATGCCACCGGGACAGATCTCTTCCTGTTACTGGGTCTACTTTAGAAATAACATTTACCATGGTTTTCCTTGCTTCCTGTAACACATTGGGCAGCAAATTCTGTTTTTTCCAGAGAGTGATTTATTCATTCATTACTTTATTCATTAAACAATTATTGATTGAGAAATCTACTGAGCATCAGGTATTATTCTAGATGTCGTGATACATTAGCGAAGAAAACAGAAAATTTTGCTATCAGTGGAGCTTTCATTCTAGTTGGGTGGAGTCAAACAATAAACAGGAAATATCAATGTATAGTATGCCAGATGGTAAGATCTATGGGGAGAAATAAAGTGATGGAAGGAGATGGGTGTGCTGGGGGGGCAGTAGTGCAGTTTTATATGGGGTGGTCTGGAAAGGTCTCACAGTAAGGGGCACAGAAGCAAAGACATGAGAGAAGTGAGGGGAGTAAGCCACGCTGATCTCTGGAATAACGATCTTCCAGGCTGTGGAAACAACAGACGGGCAGAGCAGTCATCTATGCAATGACTCAGGATGAGGTAAGGAGGCGTGTTAAATCAGTCAACTCCCATTGGCTCTTATCTACCCTACGTCTGTCTCTAGTATTTTTCCGATGGAATCAAGTACATGGGTTTCATGGCCGTTATAGGCCGCAGAGACTTCTTTCACGGACTCTGGGTCATGGCTGTCTTCCCAAGATGTAAAGATGATAGAATTTGAGCCATTGACCAAATGGGGAGTTACTGTGTTTTTTTCTTTAAACGGCAAGCAAAGCTTTAATGGCCCCAGCCATTACTAGGACAATACCCTTTTTAGAAGAATAGAGTTCACGAAGGGGCATTTGAACACAGCTTGTAAGGAATTCAATTCTCATGTCCCATTACTGTTAACAAGGTCTCCACATTTAATTCCACAGGGTAAATGTGACAACTCTAGAGTCAGGGCCAGAAAATATCTCTAAGCAACCAGGGAGCTGAAAGAGCCTTGCTTTTTTTCTTTATTTTTATGTCTGTGGTATTCCATTTCCCCTGCTGTTGATAAATAATTCAGAAAAGAAAAGAATGTTTCAGCCCTGACTTTTTAATGCCGAGGACAAATACATTATGCCATTGGTCCCCAAACATGCACAGGGTTTTGCAAGAAGGTCAGTATTTTGTGTTTGTTGGTTGGCAGTGTGTTCTCTGGGGCTTTGCAATCGATTGGCTTTGTTCTTGTAGCTGGAAGAAAGGTGACGGCTGCGTGTATGAAATACACAGAACTGACGCTGTCATGTTGTCACGGTCCTTAAGTGGGCTGCTCAGCAACAGGTAATAGATAGACTGGTGGGTGTTGATGAGCTGTGCAGCTTGGCTTAGAAGGGGTGATTATCGGAGGACATCTGGTGACATAAGGTAATTGTCTTGAAACCTGACTGGACCTGGGCTATAGTACCACACTGAGCATCTAGGTACCAGGGCGTGCTGGCAGGGGAGGACAGATGTCACAGTGCCTCATGTTGAACTTGTTTCTCCTGCAACTAGGATGTCCATGCTTACCCAACTATGGTACCCATTTGCTTACTTTGGAAAATAATTTCTAATACAGAGATAATAATAGTATATACTATATGTGTGTGTGTATATGTATATATACACACACACATATATATAAAATATAATAATAAAGTCAGAAAATGGCCTCTTTGGATATAATCGTGTTGACAACTCATGTTTAGAAACAATCTTACTATCCATATACTAACTGAATAATTTGGGTCACCATTCACAACAGATGCCAATGGTTAGTTGGCTGAAAGGAATGGGGTAGAGAGGAAAAAATTCTGTATTGGTTACTAGAGAGACATTTTAATCAGACTAACACAGTATATGCCCTTGGGTAAGTCACTTTATCTCTTTGGACCTCAGTTTTCTCATCGATCACAGGAGAATATTAGATTGTAAATTGACGTTCAGAGGGCCTACTAAGCTCTTAACTCTTTGAAGCCAAGAATCATGGCTTTTCCTCTCTTTATCCACAATGCCTGCCATACTAATAGGCACCTTTTGTTCCTTTCTTTTCCCAAGTGCACATCTATAATCATTTGGAGTATTGCAATTGCAATTTTGTTTGATTTGTAGAACTTTATTTTTAAAGGTGCCTTTGAGTTTTATATTTACAACTTTTTAACATGTTTTAAAAGAATGTGTGAATGTGCTACTGAAATACTCTTTCTTTGGTAGCGTTTGTTTCACTGAATATTTTATGTGACTTCTGCATATTGACTCAGGCCATAATGATGTTTTATTAACCATTATTAACTTGTGACTTGGAATTATACAAGGGATCAAAGAACCTTCCTTTTGCACATGAGGAGATTTCTGTGAAGGAGAACGGGAGACACTGGTTCAGGATGGACAGCTGGTCTCCCTTTTGAAGCCCTTTTCATGCTGAGTTTTGTAGATGCTTTTGAACACTTGTTGACAAATGTCACCCCTCTGGCACTCACCCTGCTTCTTTGTTTAAACTCGTGCCCACAGAGCCCAAGCAGCAACATAGCTGCTAACAGTGTAATGACAATTGCTACCAGTAGCGCCTTTCCTCAAGGATTAGCCTGTACTGGGGGCAAGGGGAGGGGAAAAGATGTGATGGAGGATCACAAAAAGAATGGGGACTAAATATCAGAAGACCCACAGTGAAACCTCAGCTTGAACTATTATGAGTTTTATGACTTTGGACAAAATACATAACTGTCCACTTTCTTCTTTGGTAAAATGAGGGTGGAGACCTCTGTTTTAAGGCCTTTGAAAATTTATGATTCTAAGTGCTATGAATGGTGCTGTGGTCTAAGTGCTATGGTCTAAGAGGAAAGGTAGCACTTCAGGCTGGGGTGACCAAAGAAAAGTTTGAGTTAGGGTCTTCAGAGCTGTGAAATAGCATTTTGTTATTGTTGGAACCACGAGGAGAGACTTTGCCAGTGGAAGAACTGGCAGGTGTCAAAGCAGGGACTGAGAAAGACTCAAGACCTGTTGAGGCAAAGCAGAGTGGTTTTTTTTTTTTTTTTGCGGTATGCGGGCCTCTCACTGTTGAGGCCTCTCCCGTTGCGGAGCACAGGCTCCAGACGCGCGGGCCCAGCGGCCATGGCTCACGGGCCCAGCCGCTCCGCGGCACATGGGATCCTCCCGGACCGGGGCACGAACCCGCGTCCCCCGCATCGGCAGGCGGACTCTCAACCACTGCGCCACCACGGAAGCCCCAAAGCAGAGTGTTTTAACTTCACTGGCAGTGAGAGCCCTTAAGAGACTGGGATGCCCTTAAACAAAGGCCTCCGTGCTCCTTTGGCTTCTTTGCTTTTAAATCCCTGATTTTGACAATTCTAATAATCACTCATTCAACAGCAAATATTTGTGGAGTGTCAGCTCTGTTTCAGATCCTCTTTTATGTGCTGGGGATAAAGTAGTGGGAGAGACAGAGTCCTTGCTGTTAAGCGTTTTTAGAGAATTTGACAATATTTGTGCCTAATGAGGACATCCTGCCATGGAATTGGTGTGAGCAGAGGAGGAATTTTAGCAGAGTTTTAAGTGTCACTTGAGAGGCATCTATTTACAGGCTACAATAGCCTATTGAAAAGAGCTTGCTTTTTGAACGTGAAGTCCAAATACATGAGTATTGGAGGTATGATTGTATAGTGCTTGGAGCTAGTGAAACTAGGTTTCCTAACTAAATGAACTTGTGTACATTTCTTAACTTCCCTAAAGTTTGATCTCATTTATGTAATGTGCATAATATTAATATTTATTTCATAGGGTGATTTTGAGGATGAAATAAAATATCGGTGTAAAACACTTTGCCTAATGCCTAGCATATGATATGTGCTCAGTACATGTTAGCTGTTATTCCTATTATTAAAACTTTTATTGGTTTCGTTTTCCACTTAATATTTAACATGTAATCATAATATCTCTTAAAAGAGGGGGGAAACACACTATCACCTTTATTACTATTACCTTCATTGCTTTCCGTTAAACCCAGAGAGATCCTTGGCTTTTGGGAAAGTGCGGATCAGAAGAGCAGTTTATTTGTAGCTTTTATAAAAAAGCATCTCTGTAGATTCCTTGAGTGGTAGGAAGAAAAGAAAATTACTTACTACATTTTTTAGGTATGATGATGATTGTATTTCTTAGGAATGGATAGAAAGGTCTCATGAGTGTTAACTTGTGAAGGACCAAACCAGAGAAGTATGTCTGGTGTAGTCCAGGTATTCAGGGAGCAGATGAAGATGATGATTTTGGAGGCATTTGTTGATATGCCCAGATTTACCAGGTGGGTGGAGGACACACTGTGCAGAGTTGAGCCCAGACTTTGGAGCCAGAAAGGCCTGAATTAGCATCTTACCTCCACAGCTCATGTGACTGGCAGCAAGTCATTTTAACCCATCTGAACGTTTTTTCTTATTTGTAAAATAGGAGTGATAACAATAGCAGTACCTGTATCATGACATAATATGAAGGTTAAGCAAACTAATAAATGTAAAACCATTAGTGGCAGTGTGGCACATGGAATCACCAAATAAAACGTATAACTAGATATCTCACCAAACCTGCAACATAGTAGTTGCTCAATGAATATTAGCCTCCTCTTTCTTCTCAACTGCTTTATATATTTTAATTTGTTTATGCAGATTTGAAGGAAAATATTTGAAACACTGGCTCTTACCTCTTATTTCTCAGTTTTTGGTCCCAAAACTTGGTGTTTCATTCTCATGCCTAAATACTTGCAAATTGTTTTTAGATTCTAACACCTGTACCCCTCCCTACTACCAGGGCTAGAATGTAGGTTGTCTTTTACCCACATGACCTAAAAGACAATTAGTGCTTTATTATCAGCCAGATGATTCAAGGAGTTGCAAAACAGATCTTAATGATATTTATATCAATCATTTATTCAACAAATACTTGAGTGTCTGCAATGTGTTGGGCTTTGTTCTAGATGTTACATATAGAGAGCAGGGTATAAGACAGACCAAATCTCTTCCATCGTGGTGCTTATATTCCAGACATGGAAACAGTTGATTAAAAACAAAAAACTTGTTATTTCAGTTATGTGTTGCGAAGAAAAACAAAAGAGAATATAGGACTAGGAAATGATTGGTATGATCAGGAGGGTATTTTATAAAGGACAGTAGGATAAGGCTTATTGAGGCATTGGCCTTTTTGAGCCAGAATCTGGATAAGGGGTTAGGATAAGCCATACGAAACTCTGTGAGAACACTGTAGTTAGAGGGACCGGTGAGTGCTGAGTCCCTAAAAAAGGATTGAACTTGGTGTGTTTAAGGAACAGAGAGAAGGCTGTCCTGAGAGAGACACGTGATAAGATTAGGTCAATATGGGGAGATCAGGTCTTGTAGGGTTATGTGGACTCCGGTAAGGGTGTAGATTTAATTCTAAATGTTTTGGAAAACCATTGAAAGTTTATCCAACCCTAGCAATGATAGGATAGTCACTACTGAGCACGACGGTGGTTATACTCCATTGATCAATCAACATGCATTTCTGTAGCATTTTCTGTATTTCCAGCAGTGATGCAGTGGGTAGGGTTTTTGGGTATTGGTGAGTTCAGGAAGGTAGGATAGGAAATGCCTCTGTCCATAAGAAACTTAATATAGAAATGGGGAGATAGTTCTATTATACATGGAATAATTCAAAACCAATGCTCTAAACTATAATATTCTCTCTGAATACAAAAGAAGGTGATAAAAGGAAGAGGCCCCGTGTTTTGAAGAAATTAGGAAGAATGTCTGGAAAGTTTGGAGGAACCAGGTATAGAGGGCATATAAGTCTCCCAGAGTAGATTAGACATAATAAACTCCTGGACTGGGTATTTAGATGATTGATCTGGCAGTAGTGTGCTTTGGAAGAAGCAGGATTAAATGCTCAGAGACTAGTTTGTGGATTGTATAATAAACTTGTTCATCAAAGCCTGGATAAAGCTGGTGGCTTCGGTGGCAGGATGGATAGAGGAGACTGAAGAGAGGGAAATAAGTTTTAAAAATCCTAATGTTTGTACTCTGTGAAACTAGAAAGATGGCATTTCCATGAATGGGAATGGCATTATTGGAAAAAAATGAGTCATTTTGGAGTAGAACAGTATGGGTCCTGTCTGTAGTGACGATACGATATTTATTCAGGCGTTTCTGGTCAGTGCAGTTTAATGAAGCAAAATGGTGTTGGATGATATTTAACCAGAGGATTCAGGAGTGGCAAGTGAAACTCAAGGAAGGTGATGATGATAGCATAATGACTACTATTATTCTACTATTACTGTTTCCTTTTACTATCATCATCATCATGTCACTATCATCTTTTAGGTTAGTGTCCATTTTCTTCACTACAGGGTAATTGTGCACCAGTGGTGTGCAATAGGCAATTTAATCACAAGTTGAAGTGAAGACATCTTCACCAGTCAAGATCAAATTCTATCCCCAGCTCTCCTTTATGGACCACCATGTCCAGTGCTCACTTGTAAAGAAGCAAAGACAAGAAGGGAAGTTGGCTGAGCCTTTCTTTAGATGTGTAATTCTACCTGCAGTTAACATGGTCCAATTAATGCCTTGGACAATAACTCTGATATGCCTTACTTTTAGAGTGGAAAGAGGAATGAGACATATAAAGAAAGCATTGGAGATCTCCTCCTTTCTTATAAGGTGAATTCAACTTACAAGTGGATAAAAATACCAAACTGGATTAGATGTGGGAGTTAGGTATGCGAGGCAGAGATGTGAGTTATCCTGCTACAAGTATGTGAATAAGGATATAAGAAAGTGTACAGAGAAAGGTGCGTAAGGCCATGTCCTAGAGGAGAACCCCATATGAAGGCCTTGGGTTGTAGGGTAGCAGCAGCAGTAAATGTGGCAGTAAAATTAAGAGATTAAGATTAAGAGTAAAATTAAGAGACCATACAGAGGCTTTAGGAGAGTGAAGGTATGGAAAATTCCATTATATTTGACAAGAAGAGAGTCATTGGCAGTCTTCCGAAGAGCAGAATCATTGCTGTCTCCGATAACAGGATTTAAAAAGAGATATTTTGGTAGAAAGTTGGACAGTGGTTAGAATATGGAGGCTTTTGGCAGTCACGCAGTTAGAAAGAATTGTAGAGAGACCTAAAAGGGACAGCAAGGTCAAATGAAAGACTTTGTCCACCTCAAGTTGACTTTTAAGATGAATAACATTTGACTGTTATATGGGAGAAGTGGGTTGAAGATGCTTAAGAGGCAGGCTTTATTGTGGGCAGGCAGGGTACAGATGGAGGAGCTGTCTCTATGGGAGGGCTTGGAAAGGAATTGTAGGACAGGAAGGAATAGAGGATAGAGCCAGGGAGAGGGGTCTAGTGTGAAAGCCATGTATGCTTGCGGAGATCCATGCCTGGCAATGTGCTAAAGCCAACTTTTCATTCAGTATGCTTTCTGCAGCATATTTTCTTTCCTCTGTCTTTCACAGACCACAAATAGCAGTTCTACTTTATGTAAATGGAAATGTAAGGTTTTCCCTCTGGTGGGACCTTTGAAATATACTATCCACTTTATCGTTCTGTCACATTTCTCAGCACTTTGTTTTTCGAAGGTGTTTTGCTATGTGAGGATAGGGAGAGACTGATGGCATTGTTAAGCAACTAAATCTGGGGTTGAAAGCTCTGCATGAGTGACATTTAATTCTTTTTCCCTCAGCGCTTTTGGGGAAATCTCATAATTGTTCTCTCAGTCTCCCCATCTGCAAAACTGGTATAAAACCAGCCTTCTTCTCCCTAGGGCATTGGAGGCTTACTAAGTTAATGTTTTATAAATCACCAAAAAGATTCTAAATGCAAGTGCTATCATTACCCACCTACCAGATATGATGGCACTCATAATGACATATTTATTACCTCATGTTCATTTCCATGGCAATAGCCTGTGCATTTGTAAAGAGATTCTGCTTTCTCTGCCAGGGCATAAACAGAGGCAGATCGTCTGTCACCCAGAGACACATCGGCAAGAGAGTGAAAAGTGGATATATGGTTTGTTTTGACCTAAATTTTGTTTTGGGTGTAGAGTCTGTTGTGAAATTTTCTCTTGAAAACAAAAGTCTGCCCCCCACCTTGCTGTAAAATATTGAAAATAAAATGAGACATGAATGCTTCTTGGGACATGTTGAGTTTGGGATGTCAACATAGGAAATTTGAAATTCAACTGTGAATAGGCAGGGTTTATCTCAATGAGTGCTCAGCAATGTTTAAAATCACATTCAAACAACAAAGTCGAAAAGGTTATGAAATGTAATTAGGAAGGTATGATAGTTTCTGTTTGAAAGTGTGGCCGATGATGGGGTCCTTCCTCTGCAACGCATCAGTGCAAGGAGGTCTCTTTATGTGGTCTTGGGTCAGGGTTCTTGGATTACTAGGGATCCCAGCATGACACTCATATTTTAGGAAATACTTGACTTTATTTCAATTAAGTTAACTAACGATGATGCAGTTTGTCATGCACTGTCCTCATTGGAGTACTTCTGTAAGAATAATAGAAGTCAGAAATACTGAGGGTTTGTGTTTCCAATGGAGGCTTAGTGAATTATCTCCTCTAGATAGTGCGGGGATAGCATGGATTGAATCAGAACAGAACAAGTGCATCCTACCTCCACCCCCTAAAATACTATCTTAAGGTAGGGGACAAGACCTTCTTCAGGAAGTAACAGGTTGGTCCTTTTTCATACATTCTCTCAGTTGTTATTTTCTAAATGTGCCCTCATGACCATTGAAGCCTGAACTGGTACCATCAATTCAGTCCCCACCTGGACTCAGGGGCATTGCACTTGCTGTTTCCTCTGCCTGGAATGTGCTTCCCTCTGACATCTGCCTGGTTCACTTCCTCACTTCCTTCAGGCCTCTAACCAAAGCCTTTATCTCAGCAAGGCTTCCCTGGCCACCTTTCAAAAATGTCAGTCCCTGGTGACACTTCCTTTTTCCCTTCTCCATTGTACTTTTCCTTCTTAGAGTGTATCACTATCCACAATGCTATATATTTCACTCAGTTACCTTATTTATGGTCTGGTTCTCCCACTAGAATATAAGCTCCACGAGGGCAAGGATTTTTGTTGGTTTTTCTCACCGCTGTATACTAGCACCTAGAATAGCGTCTGGTATATAGTAGATACTTAAAAAATAATTGTTTACATTGTAAGTGAGCAATAAATGTGATATCGAATAGTCTATGTGCTGTGGTAGATACTAAAGATGTATTCAGTTGCAAGTAGTAACAAAAAAATCCATCTCAAAGGAGACTAAGCCGTAAGGGGGATTTATTGATTCATGTACACATAAGCCCAGAGGTCAAGCAATTTTGAGGGCTGGTTTGACACAGCAACACGGGGATGTCATCAAAGACCTGGTTCCTTTCCTTTCCTTTCCTTTTCTTTTCCTTCTCTCTGCTTTGACTTACCTGATTTCAACTTCACGCTAAGCCTCCTGGGGATCTCATTATCTCATCGTGATTCCAAGATGGGTGCCAGCAGCACACTTTCTTTCACATCTGAAGAGACAGAGAGAAGGTTGTCTCTGAGAAACTCTATCAGAAGTGCTAGAAAGCCTCTTTCCCAGAAGCCCCGAGCTCACATGTCCACTCTTGCACCAAACATTGTGGCCGGCGATTATGGAGATTAATTTAGCTTTAGTCACAGGCTCATCTCAAGAGCCTAGGTTGGACTTGGTGTTTCCCAAAGCTCTGTGTGTGTGTGTGTGTGTGTGTGTGTGTGTGTGTGTGTGTGGTGTGGGTACCCTGATGAAAATCAGGGTATTCTTGATAGTAAAGTAAATGGATAAAGAGAAAAAACTACAAAGCTTTCGAAAACAGATAAGATGTTATTTCACAAAGCCTAAGTCTTCTGCAGGAATTAAGTATGGAATTAGACTCATGCTATATGCTATGAAGTGGGAACATGGATGTGAGGGTTTAATGAGACCACATATATAAAGCACTTAGAACTTTTGGACACATTGGGGTTTAATAACTGCTGTTAAAAGTGCTTTTATTGTTATTTCAATACACAGAAAGCTTGGGAAGGGTATTATGATGGTCATCTCTTTGGGCCATCACCAGCTTTGGACCAGGATGTAGCCACAGTGCTGAAAGTATGCAATTAATTAACCCTAAGGCATTTGCTTCAGCTCATAAAGCTGTCATATGGTAAAATTTATCCAATTATTTATTTCCTGTTTACATCATTTTTATAAAAAAGAGAAAGGAGAATTTAAATTGTTAAGATTAAGATTTATAGTATATTGCCAGCTCTTTAATGAAACCTTTCCTCTGCAGTTACATAAGTAGTGAATTGGAGACTTTTAAGTTAGAAGGGAGATTAGTGGTCATAGAGCTATCATCCTTATTTTAGGAATGAAAAACTGAGGCCCAGAGAAGTTAGTTTACTCCATGGTTACACGGGTGACCCAGATCATCAGACTTGGATTAAGTTTTTTCCAGATTATACATCAGAATTTTCTGTTATTGACATTGGAGAAAATACATGAATAACTATTTATATAGACCCTACAAGGTAGTCTACCTACGTCCCAAGAGAGCAAGAAACTGAGTGTTTTGGAAGATTTAGTTTTCACAGATGAAAAATGGTCGATTTGATCGTTTTGAGAAATTGGAGACTCAGTTTTATTCCATCTTATGCCCACGTGCACGTCCATTGCACGCGCACATAATGCATTTGCAGAGAAAAATCTTGCTTGATTAAACTAACTGATCTTGAAAATCAAATTTGAGATCTCAAAGCTCAAAAGATATAAAATCTCACTAGAAAATTTTTAATCTTTGATATTCAGTTAATTGTCCCTTCAGGACACAGTCTAAAGCTAGCTCGCCCCTCCCCCCACCAACTCTGTAGGTTTTCTCTAAGCATTTAGAGCTGGAGGGTTTCTTCGGGAAGCATATACCATTGAGTTGGAATTCCCTGGTGGTGTTTTATCCTTCTGTCTCATTGTGTGACCTTGGGTGAGCCAGTTAACCTCTTTGTGCCTCAGTCAATAAAAACCAGTCCCTCCCTACTGCATAGAGATGTGGTAAAGATAAATTATGCTTCAGTGAATTTTGAATAAGAAATCTGTGAAGATAAATGGATGGTAGTGTTTGAACCTTATAAATCCAAGGAGGAATGATAAGGGAGGTGATTAAGGAAACAGAACAGTAGCTTAGAGCACAGGGCAAATTCTCAGCACCTAGCAATGCAGAAAGCAGTGGTGCAAACACCATTTCATGTCCCCTTCTCTCTCCTTTTTCTTTCTGTATCTCTCCAATCACTCTTTAATAGAGCCATGACTCAATGGTCAAATGCTCTGAAACCAGATTCCAGTCCTGTCTCTCTTTTCCATTCCTTCAAATGTCGCTGGCTGAGGATATCTGCTGGTCAGCAGAAGATGTCCTGTTAGGATGAGCCTTTCCATTCCTCTCAAGAAAAATACATTGAGTGGTAATGGAATCTAGATGGTAGACAGTGGATTGTCTCACTCAACACCTGTTCAACCCCACAGAATGCCTTCCTGTTTTATGTTGGCTGGAATGCTAGAATCTGCATTTCCCAAATTCCCTTATTATCAGCTCCCAAGCATGACAAAGTATGACTGAGGGTTGTCAAACAGGTGACATTTTGGAGGCTTTGGTCAGGAACTGAATTATGTGGGAAGAGAGAGAGTGATAGAGGTTTCCATCATGCTGGCTTAAGTCATGGCAGAGACAATGGTGTCAGTTTCTAGCTTTTTCTGGAGCCTTTCTGATTTGACAACTTCCTGATCCTGGCAGAGTTGGAGTGGTTCTGGAAAGGTGGCAGCTCTCTAATGCTATAACCTACTGATTGCAGCACAGGCAGCATCCTCATTGGTGTGGCAATACTGTGGTGTGGTTTGGGAAATTGTTCCTGGAAGTTCAGCCTGGAGTCTATTTCTTCAGCCTTTTCCTTTTACAGCCTCCTTCTCACCTGGAATTGGATACAGTGAAAGAGCTTGGGTGCTGCCGACCCTAGAACCAGCATATCTTTCACTCTTGAACTGCCTGCCTCTGAATTGCTTTAAATGAGAGAGAAATAAACTTCAGTATTTAAGCCCTCAAAATCAAGTCAATGCTTTTTGTTGCTGAAGCCTAATCCTAACTGATACATAGGCCTCATGCTAAAGGAGCACAGTATGACATAAATAAAACTGTTCCCACGCATCTGGGAGCTAATGATGGTTCCTTCTGGGTCCTGGGTTATGTGTAAGTAAAATGAGGTTGAGATATTTACCAATGAACAAATATTTTCAAAAGGGCAGCTTGAGTGGGATGCAGGCAGAAGAGGAGCATCTGGGTAAGGATTTTTTTAAATTAAATTAAATTAAATTAAATTTTTTTTAACATCCTTATGGGAGTATAATTGCTTTACAATGGTGTGTTAGTTCCTGCTGTATAACAAAGTGAATCAGCTATACATATACATATA
>NC_041229.1:74960814-74988449 GCF_002837175.3 Physeter macrocephalus
GCATCTCCCACCTGTGCACCCTATCCCACCCCTCTAGGTGGTCACAAAGCACTGAGCTGATCTCCCTGTGCTATGCGGCTGCTTCCCACTAGCTATCTATTTTACATTTGGTAGTGTATATATGTCCTTGCCACTCTCTCACTTCTTCCCAGCTTACCCTTCCCCATCTCCATGTCATCAAGTCCATTCTCTACGTCTGCATCTTTATTCCTGTCCTGCCCCTAGGTTCATCAGAACCATATTTATACCGTTCTCCATAGTGGCTGTATCAATTTACATTCCCACCAACAGTGCAAGAAGTTTCCCTTTTCTCCACACCCTCTCCAGCATTTATTGTTTGTAGATTTTTTGACGATGGCCATTCTGCCTGGTGTGAGGTGATACCTCATTGTAGTTTTGATTTGCATTCCTCTAATGATTAGTGATGTTGAGCATCGTTTTATTTGTTTGTTGGCAAACTGTTAGCTGTCCAGTTTTCCCAGCACCACTTATTGAAGTGGCTGTCTTTTCTCCATTGTATATTCTTGCCTCATTTATCAAAAATAAAGTGACGATATATGTGCGGGTTTGTGTCTGGGCTTTCTATCCTGTTCTGTTGATCTATATTTCTGTTTTTGTGCCAGTACCATACTGTCTTGATGACTGTAGCTTTGTAGTATAGTCTGAAGTCTGGGAGCTTGATTCCTCCAGCTCCGTTTTTCTTTCTCAAGATTGCTTTAGCTATTCGGGGTCTTTTGTGTTTCCATACAAATTGTGAAATATTTTGTTCTAGTTCTGTGAAAAATGCCATTGGTAGTTTGATAGGGATTGCATTGAATCTGTAGATTGCTTTGGTTAGTATAGTCATTTTCACAGTGTTGATTCTTCCAATCCAAGAACATGGTTTATCTCTCCATCTGTTTGTATCATCTTTAATTTCTTTCATCAGTGTCTTTTCTCTGATTGCCGTGGCTAGGACTTCCAAAACTATGTTGAATAATAGTGGGGAGAGTGGACATCCCTGTATTGTTTCTCATCTTAGATGAAATGCTTTCAGTTTTTCACCATTGAGAATGTTGTTTGCTGTGGGTTTGTCATATATGGCCTTTATTATGTTTGGGTAAGTTCCCTCTATGCCTACTTTCTGGACAGTTTTTATCATAAATGGGTGCTGAATTTTGTCAAAAGCTTTTTCTACATCTATTCATTGTCTATTCAGGTATTCCACAGATGCAGGTTACATCAAGTTGATTGTGGAGATTTAATCTGCTGCTTCTGAGGCTGCTGGGAGAGATTTCCCTTTCTCTTCTTTGTTCGCCCAGATCCTGGGGTTCAGCTTTGGATTTGGACCCGCCCCTGCGTGTAGGTCGCCTGCGGGCATCTGTTCTTCACTCAGACAGGACGGGGTTAAAGGAGCAGCTGATTCAGGGTTTGGCTCACTCAGGCCGGGGGGGAGGGAGGGGTACGGATGCGGGGCGGGGTTAAAGGAGCAGCTGATTCAGGGTTTGACCCACGCAGGGGGGGGGGGAGGGAGGGGTACGGATGCGGGGCGAGCCTGTGGCGGCAGAGGCCAGCGTGACGTTGCACCAGCCTGAGGCGCACCGTGTGTTCTCCCGGGGAAGTTGTCCCTGGATCAGGGGACCCTGGCCATGGCGGGCTGAACAGGCTCCCGGGAGGGGTGGTGTGGAGAGTGACCTGTGCTCGCACACAGGCCTCTTGGTGGCAGCAGCAGCGGCCTTAGCGTCTTACGCCCATCTCTGGGGTCCGCGCTGATAGCTGCGGCTGGCGCCCGTCTCTGGAGCTCGTTTAGGCGGTGCTCTGAATCCCCTCTCCTCGCGCACCCCGAAACAATGGTCTCTTGCCTGTTAGGCAGGTCCAGACTTTTTCCCAGACTCCCTCCCGGCTAGCTGTGGCGCACTAGCTCCCTTCAGACTGTGTTCAAGCTGCCAACCCCAGTCCTCTCCCTGGGGTATGACCTCCGAAGCCCGAAGCCCGAGCCTCAGCTCCCAGCCCCCACCCGTCCGGACCGGTGAGCAGACAAGCCTCTCGGGCTAGTGAGTGCTGGTCGGCACCGATCCTCTGTGCAGGAATCTCTCCGCTTTGCCCTCTGCATCCCTGTTACTGCGCTCTCCTCCGTGGCTCTGGAGCTTCCCCGCCCCCTCCACCCGCAGTCTCCGCCCTCGAAGGGGCTTCTAGTGTGTGGAAACCTTTCCTCCTTCACAGCTCCCTCTCACTGGTGCAGGTCCGTCCCTATTCTTTTGTCTCTGTTTATTCTTTTTTCTTTTGCCCTACCCAGGTACGTGGGGGAGTTTCTTGCCTTTTGCGAGGTCTGAGGTCTTCTGCCAGTGATCAGTGGGTGTTCTATAGGAGCAATTCCACGTGTAGATGTATTTCTGATGTATCTGTAGGGAGGAAGGTGATCTCCACATCTTACTCCTGTGCCATCTTGAAGGTTTCCTGGGTAAGGATTTATAGAATGGCTGTAGGCATGTGTTTCCAGACCAGAGTCCCCCTTTATTCTCTTACCAGTTGCCTTCTTGAGTCTGTATTTGGCCATTAAGTGCCAGAGTTGATGATTACTTTTCTCTGATTCACTGGAGCTTGAGGACAGTTTTGGGTAAACGTTGTGTAGCAGGGCAAAATTTTCTATTATCTTAATAGCTGGCCAGAGAATTCCTCTTAGAGAGGGGTTTTTGCTTAGGAAAATAATTCAATGAACTCAGTGGCTAGAATTGAGAGGACGGAAGGGATAGTTAGAGTAATCGACTTTGGAAGTAAAACAACATTTAGAGTTGATGGAAAATGAGAAAGGAGGTTGGAGGGGAGAGAATAGCCAATGATATGATGGGAAGTTGGGACATGATGTGCGGTGAAATGGCTAGCAGAAAATTCTCAGTGGTGGAGTGGACAGAGGACTTGTAAGACCAAGGACATCTCATGTTCAGTGTGTTACATCCCTTACTGGGATGTAAGGCACTCCTGTTAAAAAGTAAATAAATATATGATTTTACAAACACATATTGGGAGAGTGTTTTTCCTTCCATTCTTTCCTTCTTTATTTCCTTCTTTCAAAAATTAAGGGAAGAGCTGAGGTTTTTTAAATTATTTATTTATTTATTTATGGCTGCGTTGGACCTTTGTTGCTGCGCGCGGGCTTTCTCTGATTGCGGCAGGTAGGGGCTACTGTTTGTTTCAGTGTGTGGGCTTCTAATTGCGGTGGCTTCTCTTGTTGCGGAGCACGGGCTCTAGGCACACGGGCTTCAGTAGTTGTGGCTCACGGGCTCTAGAGTGCAGGCTCAGTAGTTGTGGTGCATGGGCTTAGTTGCTCCGCGGCATGTGGGATCCTCCAGGACCAGGGATCGAACCCGTGTCTCCTGCATTGGCAGGCGGATTCTTAACCACTGCACTACCAGGGACGTCCCAGGAGCTGAGTTTGACATCTAAATTTATTTCACAGGAAAAGAAAATGGCACACTTCAGACAGTAAAACTATCCATAGGCATAATGAATTCATTCAAATTGTGTGCCTCAATCCCACCCTGTTGGGATTTGCTTAAATCTCACATAAGGCTTTGGATTTCTACAGTACTAGTGTACTAGGGGTGTGGCCCAATCTGAAAGGTCGGGGAAACCCAAGCTACAATTAGGTGATGTTTCTTTCTGAGGAGCTCTCTGTTTGTAGAGAGGTTGTTCATTATAAAGTCACAAGGAGGCTGAAATATCCATCAATATTTCAACATAAAGCAGAAGGTGAGTGTTGGAAAGATTAAAAAAGATGATGGTCCGTTGACCACGTGAAAGAAGTCTGTGTCAAAACCAGTGTAAGGACAGAGAGCCAGGAGATGGACCATGGTGCCACCAGTAGCAGAAAGTGGGGAAAAGGAAGGTAAATAAGCGACAGACTCAGAATAGCAGGAAAGCGGTAAGTATCAAGTGTGGATTGAGAGGAAGAATACACATCACATCTCAAAACGGTGTCTGAGGGTAAGTGAGAGAGGGAAGGACAGTGGGGAGCTGAGGGGCATTACAGGGAGAATGTGTGAGTTTAAGGAATGGGGGTATCTATACATGAGGCAGCTCGACACAGGCAGAGTGGTATAGTTGATTTGCAGGAAACCTCAGGTGGGCCATGTATGGGCCAAGGGAATTTTGCAAGGGAAGATAAAGGGAACATCTTGGGATAAGCTCCTGCGAAATGGAAGTTAGAAGTAAACTACTGTTTTTCTTGCATATTTAATCTAAGGAGAGTTGTATTATGATCAAGTCAGGTTATTTGAGATACGTGAAATCTGCATTCATGCTCACATCCCTGCGTCTGTTGGATGCAGAGTGTTGGAGACTACAACTGAGAAAATAAGATCTTACCAAACAGCATGAGGGAAGCTTTAGGTTTTCAGATTTGTCAAATTATCTATCTATCTATCTATCTATCTATCTATCTATCTATCTATCATCTATCTGTCTATCTATCTATCTGAGGTAGAAAGACAGAATGAATACAGGTTTTATTTGTTAGCAATAGCATCCTCTCTCTTATGCTCTAGTTTTCCTTCCTACTGTGT
The DNA here is from genome assembly GCF_002837175.3 of Physeter macrocephalus. NCBI lineage: Eukaryota > Metazoa > Chordata > Mammalia > Artiodactyla > Physeteridae > Physeter > Physeter macrocephalus. Next base: position 74,965,356 of record NC_041229.1, read on the forward strand.
CACTGGCGTCCTATTCCCAGGGGAAGGCTCCTAGGTACAAGGAGAAGTGGACATTTCACCCCAGCAGTCTTCTGCTTTTAGTGTGGCTGTTTCAGGAGCAGATGGGAAGTGAAGGTAGCAGTCGCAGCAGGTGGAAGGCCCATATGCCCATTTCAAGACCTAACCTTGATCCAAGGGCTGAGAGAGAGAGTCCCTGAAGAATTGGCTTGAATAGAATGCTAAGTAGGAAGAGGAGTTTCAGTAACAGAACTTGCTGTAATTAGAGAGCAAGGGAGAAAAAGACACCACAAGCCCCAAAACCCAGCGGTGAGGTAGAGGTTCCCTTGACAAAGAAGCCCCTAAAATGCTAGTCTGTAGTGCTCTTCATCTCAGACTCTGGAATCAGGCAGACCTGATAGGAATGCCCACTCCATCACTTACTGGCATGTACCTTTGGGCAAATCGTTTTAATTTGTCTCCTCAGTCACAGAGCTTAAAGAATAATAATACCTGCCATATACGGTTTTTATGATTATTAAATGAGTATATGTAAAGCACTGGAAAAAAAAGCTGGGTACAGAGTAAGTGCTATATAGTTATGTGTTTTCTCCTCCTCCTCCTCCATCATCATCTCTTCTGTGCCAGGTACAGAGGGCAGTGCTTAATCTGGAATATCTAATTGTCATAACAATTCTATGAATAGGTATTATCCCTATTTTTCAAGTGAAGAAACTGAGACTTAGAGAAATTAAGTAATTTGTTAAGTAGTACGTGTTGGAATTGGGTTTTAAACCTAGACAAGCTGGATCTAAGAGCCCCAGTGCTTAACTTCAGAAAGTGGTCAGGTGCTCAGCACACACGTATGGCTTGGCACGTAGTTACTACTACCATCATTTGAAATGGAATTGGTCGGGTGGAGAGAAAGAGTTAATCCAAGCAATTAAGATAGAAAGATGGGCGTTTGTAATACTAATCAGATGTCAGGTACAGACGAAATTAATCAAAATTAATGTTTGGATACACACATTGACAGTGCTGCTATTATCTCTTGATTATCCAATTATGTCAGAGATACAATTCAAGAGCCAATCTACTTGGTCTTGACCAGGTGTTTTAGGTTTGTTTGAGTAGGACAGATCTAGTACAAAGATGGCTGTGGGACTTCTTCTTCAGCCTTGGTGGTGGATGTTGCCCTCTACAATGTGCCTTGGAGCCAATGTCAGGATCCGAGTGGTGGGCCAGATGTACCAGGGGTCAGATGTAAGTCAATTCTTATTTTACAACATTGAATTTCAAGGGTGAAGGGATTTCCTTTTACAACATGAGAGGTCAGCCTCTGTTTCTTCTCTCCTCCTTTTTATGTCCCTTCCTCCACTCTATCTCCAGAGGTTAGCCCAGGGCCTAAAACAAAGTAAGGTCACAGAAAGTATTTGTTGGCAGACTGAATACCCTCAGAATGAATGTGCTTCTGCCCCTCCTGGGCTATGTAAGCTCTTCCGTTGCCTTTCGGTTTCATTCTACTCATTTGTAAAATGGGAGTAATAATGCTTATCATCAAAGGTGGTAAGTATTAAATTATATAATTTATATAAAATTCTTTTGTGTACTGTCTGATACACAGAAGGTGCTGATAGATATCAGTTTCCTTTCCTTTTCTAGCAATTAGGGTCTGCCAGAAGAAAACAAAAGAATTCATCCCAGATGGTTCAGAAAGAGACCGATTGATGGGGTTACTTACAGAGACCTTGGTGGGGTTAAGGGTACACGAAAGCAAGGTGACACACTCGGCCTTTTGCCTTCTTTAGGTCTGAGGGTGGCAGAGGCAAGAGAGAGCCAGAATTGTGGGTCTGAGGCTGCCATTGAGGGCTGTCGCTATGGAGGCATGAAGGAACTAGGAAGAATTACTCCTACCCTCTCGGCTCCTGTCCTCCACCTGGAAGGCAGCCAACAGAGAGCATCTGGGACGACAGCACAGGGCAGAGAAGGATGAGAATAGGTGTGGCTGTGAGTTGGGTGGATGGAAAATGGAGAGCTACCAGTACGCATACCAACAGTAAAGAAAGATAATAGGGAGAAAAATACAACTCGCTTTTAATTGTCTAGAAAAGCATCGTTTCCTGCTTCATGGTACCGAGAGATCCCGATGCGCTGGGCTTCTAAAAGCAGCACTGAAGGAATTTACTTAGAATACCTTTTAGTTAGAGCAACAGTAGTTCTGTGGGACTTCAATAGCTGAGATTTGGAGAAAAATGTCTTCCATGCTTAAATGAATGTGGGAAATGCTGAGTTGAACAAAATTAAATAGATTTACTCACTGAAATCTTTCTCAGAGCCTGTGCTTAACTAAGGAGCATTCTGAATCTGTCTGTGGGAGATGTAACGTAGAGCATTCCCCAAACCTGTTTTCTTGGAGCACTTCATGGATAAATACTCCTTGGAATATACGAAAGGAAATTCTCATCTAGGAGTTACAGCTGTCGACTGAAAAAAAAAGGCACAACGTGAGAGTTGTGAGTTAAGTTTTATTGGAGGAAACAGGAGGACTGTAGCCTGGGAGGCAGCATTTCAGATAGCTCTGAGGAACTGCTCCGAAGACGTAGGGGGAAGGCCAGCATTATACATGATTTTAGTGACGTGCGGGTGTGTGCAGCCAAGCACACACTTGGGCAGAGGCTTGCTGCTAGTTACAAGGAACAGATGTCATCGTTAATGATTTTAGTGCTTTTCTAGATATGAGGAGATGCAAGATTTGGGCTCATAAGCTTTTCTCCTGAAAATATTTAACTATTCCTAGAGACCTGTTCTGCCAGCTTTTCCCAGAGCACAGAGTGCGTCATTCCTGATCTCAGCCCTGACCTCCTTTCAGGGGGTGTTGGAGGTCAGCGGCTACAGTGGCTAGGGACCTAATCCTTGTAGAGGCAGATGGCAAGTGCCAATTTTTAGTTGGTATAGGCTAGGGGAAAGTCACGACCCTCTTCTCTCTGCTTCTCAGATGCAAGCTGGGGCCCAGACTTCCTGAGTCAGAATCCTCAGTTTCCGTACGTGGATCAGCATATGGTTTTAAATGCCTTTGTGTGCTCTATCCTTTCCATCTCTCTGATCCCTTAGAAAGGTAGTTGCCTTGGATTAGTTTGGCATTAGCAAGACTACCCTAATGGAGAGTTGAGCCGTACAGGTAGTGGTCTTCAAGCTAAGGCCTCTGTTGACAAGGAGTTATCCCTGTGGGGCGTCCTCAGGGCAAGCCGGCTGTGTCTGCTTTCTCAGTATTATTTGAGAAGTATCTTAAGTGTGTATGACACCAAGAGATACAAAAAGGGCTGGGCACCATCTCTGTCGCCAAGGAACTCAAAATCTCATTGTGAAGGCATATAAACACATAAACTGCTCAGAAAAGAATTCCATATCGCCCTTGATCAAATGCCAGAACCCACGGTGGAACCAAAGGGGTGTTCCATAGTTGGTTGTGTTTGTGCATATAAAGAAAGCAAGCTTCTCAGAGGTTGAGCAGTGCCCCCTGGACCTCACAGGTGGTGGGATTTTAATAGGTAGATGGGGAGGACTGGTGAGTGTAGGGGAGGGGAGACAAAACCAGAGAGGGAGGTAATTTCAGGCAGAAGAAGCTGCAAGAATGGGAATAACAGGGGTTTAGCAGGTAAAGCCTGTCTTTCTTTGGGTGATAGATTCATGGAAGGCAAGGACCAGGCTCTGACTGTTTTACTTCTGAAGCCAAACTGATTGCTCGTGGTGGATTTCACTTAAGCGGGCTTTCAGAGGCTTCCCTCAATCTGTTCCTTGAATTGCTGATGAACAGCAGCCGGTTCAACTTCTCCCTGTGGGCTCGTGGTGTAGTTTTCACGCACTGAAAGTTAATTAGAGGAGGCAAAGCCCCACACAGCTCTCACACTGGATCATCTGCAAGGAGCCAGCAAATTGGGCTAGGCACCAGGGTGGATTTCCCTCGAGGTATTTTCTTTCTGTAGGGAAATTGCCAAAACAGAAGCCTTGTGAAGTCTCCAAATTTGAACAGTTAAGTTTTCCTTTTAAAAATTCTTCTGTGTGATAGAACCTTCTGATAATATTTCCTTAATAGTGTGTTAGCTTAGGGGCCACACTGCAGTCCTGGAACATAAATCCTACACGTGGAGAAATAAGGACTCATTGATCCTTGGTGTATCTGTTTGGTTCTGCTACTTCTTTTCCATGCCCTCTCTTTCTCACACCAGCCACAGCATACAGAAAAGAGTACCAGGGAAAATCATGAGACCTTTGTGCCAGTTTTTACTCTTTGCCTTAGGTTCTACTTAGGAAGGGAGACTTTTTATGCCTTAGTGGTTAAGAGCACCGGCTTTGTCATCCCGTGGACCTGAGTTTGCCCCATTGGTGACCTGGCTGTTAAGGAGTTTTCAGTTCACGGCTTAGTATTAGATGCATCGCTTCCCCGCTATAGCAGGTAGGTTTATATTTCCTGTCTTAGATTTCCTAAAACCTAAAAAAAAACCAGTCCTGCTCTTCATTCACTCATTTGTTTTTTCATTTAGTCAAATCTTTATTGAGCACCTACTATGTGCCAGGATGTGGACAAGATGCAGTGAGTTCCTATGATTGAGTTTGTTCTAGGCGATGGGAGGAGACAGGTAAACAGGTTCATTTGGTTACTGCGTATATGACAACTTCAGGTAGGGATAACGACAACATTAAGTTAAAAAATACCGGCTAGTGATACGTGCAATGAAGAAAACAAAATAGGGTAAAGCTGGCCAGTGACTAGGGTTGGGGGAAGGGCCGTGTTAGATGGGGTGATCAGGGAAGGGCTCTCAGAGGAGGTTGCTTTGAGCTGAAGAACTGGAAAGAACCAGCCAAGCAAAGACGTGAGAGGAGAGTATTTCAGGCAGAGGGCAGGGCAGTTGCAAAGGCACTGTGGCTGTGGGAATGAGTTTCTCTGGAGCATAGTAAGGCCCAGCAGTGGGTGCTCAGGTTGGAGACAGGCTGCAGGACCCCTTTGAACTAAAAGCAGGAAAGCTGGTGGTCAGCAGAAATGGGTGGTCCACATGCTATCGCGAGCTAGCCATGCCTTGCTCTCATCAAGCCATGGCTGCACAGTTGTCAAGCAACTGTCAAGCAATACAGCAACTCTTACCCAAAATGCAGCCAAGAAAGGGGCTTCCCAGACTGGTGTGGGCACAGAGGGGCTGCAGACTCTGACCTGGTGACTGTCACAGCTTCCTGTTTTGTGTTTTGGTTCAGTTTTAAGGCTTTAGGCTGGAAAGCTGGAAAGCTGCCACTCAGAGGGTCCCCTGCCCCTGTTCTCAGTGATCTCCCCCAGTTGCTGAGGGGCCGGGAGAGGGGAAGGTAGCAGGGAGGCAGCGGGGGTGGGTAAGCCCCAGCTGTTGCCTTTGCCACACTGATTAGGAAGGGCCTCCCTTGTGGCCTGGGCAGTAGGATGCTGAGATGCGAGTACACTTGGATGAGCGGAAGACATCATTCTCCACCTTGGCTACATATTTGAATCATCTGAAGTGGGTGTGTTTTCGAATGCTGTGGCTCAGGACTCCACCCTCTCACCCAAACACTTCCGATCGAATTGGTCTAGGGTGAGACTTGGACTTAAGTATTTTTCCCAGAGCCCCCAGGTGGAGCACCACGTGGCCTGACCACACAGTCAGGCTGTGGACCTATGGTCTAGAGTGATAAACATTCTGCTTTGTTTGTTGTTATTTCTTTGTTTCCTTTTCCTAAGACATTTCTCCATGTCTTTGACTTGAGAACCAGGGTCCTTTACCAAAGTTCTGAACACCTGCTCCTCAGAAGGTAGAGTGCGGGCCAGGGGCGTTGATAGCAACCTGAAAACAGGTGTGTGTGTTGTATGAGTGGCGTAAGTTCATGCAATATATGTATATGGTGTGAGAATGTGTATGCAGTACATGTATAAGGCATATGTGGTGTGTGTGTGTGGTATATGGGTTATGTGTGGCATGAACAGTGTGTGTGGTGTGTATGTGTGTGTATGTTGCATTTGTATGCTCTGTGTGGGATGTGTGTGTTATGGAGGGTGTGTGTGTGGTACATGTCGATGGAGTGTACCTGGTACATGTGGTGTGTGTCTCTGATGTGTGTGTTGTGGATGTATGGTGTGAGTGATGTGTGTGTGTTTCTGTTTTCATGCTGTGTGTTGATGGTGCATGTGACGTGTGAATTTCAAGTGGATCTTCCATCACATGTGATGACATTGGTTAAATTGTTTGCCTCTCTTAGTCTCAGTTTCCACATCTGAAATGTGGACTGTCCATAGTATCTCTGCCTCATATGCTTGCTTTAAGGATTAAGTGACATAATGCATATAAAATTCCTTTAGCATGGTGCCTAGCACAGAGTAAGCTCTCACTAAAAGTTATATGATGGAGATGAAGTTTTGATGAATTTCCTTAACCTTTCTGAGTCCTACTTTCTGTATCAGTTAAATGGGAGTAACTATTACAAATAGTGTTATGGCAAAAATCAAATGAGTTAATATCCTCAAACATCTGTTCCGAGTTAAAGTGCTATACAGAGGTAGGTGTGTCTGGAAGTCTCACTTTATTGAAGCACCTTCCTACATTTGTTAGGCCTGGCTGATTTCTTTGTTCTAAATAAGTAGAGGTCTGTTGTCTCTTCCTGATCTTGACCTTAAGATTGGTTGACGTCATAGAAGTAGGTGGGGACACCCGTGCTCCCTGAAGGTGAAGCGCTTGATTTCGTGTGCTTGGGGTATCAGAGTGTTTAGACCACTCCTGAAGAATGTGGGCAGATCTGTTTCTAATGCCCTGCTGTACCTTGTCACAGTTCTGTATGTTTTCTAGCAAAGGAAGTTTGGCAGGGGAGGGGGGCTGATAGCTTTCTGTTTGCACAAAGCATTTGTTGTCTAGCAATGGTAGCATCAGTGTGATTGAGAGAATTTATACTTTTAATCTATTTCCTGATCCCAATTCTCCCCTTATCAACTTTCATCTCTGCCTATTGCTCCCAGTGTAGCCATTTGACGGGTGGTATGTTTTTGCTTGACAGTGAATAACGTTCCAACCCCATTGTTCAAAACGAAGTGCATGCTAAATGTCGAACCAGCAAAGCTGCCTGTAATTTTGGCTGAGAGACATCGTTTCAAATATGTTTGTGAAAAACTCAGTCTGCATTTGATTTCTTGTCAGAAAGGTCCTGGGAAGCTTGGGGGTTGGAGGAGGGAAGGGACAAAAGTGGGGCTTGTGATAATGTTGACCTTGATCAGCCACTAAAATACTGTGGACTCTTAGATGTAATGTTATGAGCATTTTCATTTTATGAAGTCTCAAACTTTTGTCTGTGCAATTGACAATCGTGAAGATGGTCCTTAAAATTAGAATTCTCTCAAATGAATTTCTTTTTAATTAAACAAAAATATGCAAACAAGAAATTATAGGGCTTTTTTTTTTTTTCTTTCCAGGAATGAGCATGAGAATGAAATATTTCAGGCACAGGATACTTCATATCTTTGTGTTCTTTTTTTTAAACTGTCTATTCCCTTGGGCTTTTACTTAATTATATCCTGAGTGGTTTTTGTGATTTGGCCTCAACCGCTTCTGTGTCTTTCTGCATTTACACAGACTTTCTCACAGAAAAGTCTGATCTCGGTTCAGATTTGTTTTCTGTAATTGTCATTTATGTCACCTCTTAGAACCTCAGAATGACCTTTCTAAATTATTTTTCTGAAATTCATGAGATGCCTCCTTCCTGTTGCTGCAGATGGCACATAGACGGTTGGGACTTTTTATGTTCCTCATAACCTTCTTAGAGAAGATGAATTTTAGTCCAGGCATTTAAAATACAATTGTATTTTTATCAGGAATTTTACAAATCATAAAATTGCTACTGTGTTAAATAGTCATTTTCGATTTAGCCAGATGAACCATTAAACCCATCTGAGGTCTACAGACAAGCTCTCAAAAATGAGAAGCTCGGTTTGGGGCTTTGGGTCTGAGTTGTTAATGGTGTGTGTGTTGTCTGGTGTGTGTGTGTGTGTGTGTGTGTGTGTGTGTGTGTGTGTGTGTGTGTGTGTGTGTGAGAGAGAGAGAGAGAGAGAGAGAGTGAGAGAGAGAGAGAGAGAGAGAGAGAGAGAGAGAGAGCATTATTGTGTCAATGTAGCTGGGAATAACCTAAGATTTGTTTTGGTGGGAGTGGGTAGAACAGACTTGTAAGTATATACATTTCATTAAATAGTTATTGAGCAGTTGTGATATACCAGGCATACATACTAGGTACTTGGGATACAGCAGTGAACAAGACAGACACAGTCTGTCTGTCCTCATGTAGTTCATCTTAAATAGGGCTTTTGGGATCTGGAACTAAGGGAAAAGAAAGGAAATATCACTTATTTAAGGCCTAGAACATGCCTGGTACCCTGCAAGACAATTTAATACATTTTATCACCTTATTTATCATAATTATAAATAATAAGTCAGTGAGGTAGTGTTATCCTTATTTTACCGGTGAGGCAAATTGAAGCTCAGAGATTAATGTCAATTGCCCAAGGTTATTCCACTAATAGGAGGCGGATCTAGAATTACCTGACTCCAAAGTCTCTACGTTAGCACACTGTGCTATTTCTCTTTAGAAGCTGAGAAAGCAGTTTTACCCCATAGAAATCCTACTTTCAAACCCCAGAGGCAGCCATTGATTTATCAAGTCTTTTTTACTAGGATTGAGAACCATGCTAGGGGCAGCATTAAAATGTTCAAGTGTGACAAAACTCATGGCTCTTCTATATTCCCATTTAGTGGACAAGATGAAAAGAGCTGTGAAAACGGGATTAGATTGCCCAAGTAATAAGCCATATGGCTCTGTGGCTTATGCTGAAAGGTTTGATTGATCTGAGCCCTCTTGTGGGTAAAATGTTAGTCTTCTTTAATGACCGCTGAGTGAACTGTTACCTCTCCTGACCAGGGGAGGGGGAATGGATTATTTTCAAGACCCTGTTTCTAGATCAGCTGAAATCATCAGTGATCAAAAATAATGCATGCATCGCAGAGAATATTTTCTCACCCTGGGGAATGGTAACATTGAATCTGGGTAGAAAGATGATTGGTCCAGGACTGACATGGCCGGGGAAATCTATCTTTGCAGCCAACTTTTAAAAGCAAAACTGAACTGTGAAATCCAATTCAGTTCAATCCATCCAGCATTTAGTGACTGATTATTATCTGCCAGAGTTTATGCTAAGTTTTGAGGATACAGAGATAAATAAGCCACAGTTTCTTCCCTTAAGGAACACATGTCCAGTGGGTGAGGCATACATAAAACTATAGACACTCTTTCAAGGAGATCAGGGCAAAAATATAAACATATACACATTTCTTACAGTATTTGTTTTCCTCTATCTGACTTATTTCACTTAGCATAACCCCCTCCAAGTCCATCAATGGTGCTGTAAATGACAAGATTTCATTCTTTTTATGGCTGAGGAGTGTATGATATCAATTATATGTGGAATCTATAAAAAAAAATACAGCAAACTAATGACTACAACAAAAAGAAGCAGACTCACAGGTATAGAGAACAAACTGGTGGTTACCAGTGGGGAGAGAGGAAGGGGGGAGGGGCAAAATGGGGGGGAGTAAGAGGTACAAGCTATTAGGTATAAAATAAGCTACAAGGATATATTGTACAACATGGGGAATATTGCCAATTTTTATACTAACTATAAATGGAGTATAACCTTTAAAATTTGTGAATCATTATATTGTACACCTGTAACTTATATAATATTGTACATCAACTATACTTCAATAAAAAAATAATATATACGTTTCTGAAGTAGTCAAGAGGAGGGGGAGATTAATGCAGAGGGAGAGAAGGAACTGAAGAAAGGCTTCCTGGAGGGAGGAGAATATGTAACCTTCCTGGAGGGGAGGATTTTGTAGGATGACAAGAAATAAACCACACAGTTATAGGACATGCGAGAAGGTGTTTCAAGCAGTGGATACAAAATTTGAAACGGCCACCTTTAAGAATTAGGTTTGGGAAATGTGTTAGTGCATAAAATGTGAGAGAGGGAGGTGAGGAGGGTAGATGATGAAAGTTAACACAGGCCATGTTATAAAGAACATTGTATGGTAAGGTGTAGTATTTATAGGTCTGGGTTGTAAGCAATTGGTCTATGGGTGTCTTGTGGGTGAGGTTAGGGGCAGAAAACTCATGTGAAAGTCTCTTGCGTTTTTTCAGGTAAGAGGAAGTGGCCTGAATTAAGGCAATGAGGATTGAGAGTACAGATTTAGCCTAAGGTACAAGCGGCAGTTCCAGGAGATTGTTGAGATTTGGGAGTGTGTGAGTGAAAAGTCAGCAGAGAATGATGTTCAGGTTCTGACTCAGGGGACTGGGTGGATGATGGTGCTACTAGCAGAGAAAGGCATCTGGGAAAATGAGAGTTTGGGAATGGGCATGGTGGAGATCATTTATTCAATTTGGACAGGCCAGATGAAGGGAATTTCAGAAACCCTTATGGAAATGACTAGGGGCTGGGTAAGTGGATTGTCTGGAACTCTAAATCACTGGACATGGAGAGTTTTGCGGAGTGTTGGCATTTTAAAATGTGTCAATATATGAACTTACCTTTGGAGAGAACACAGAACAGAACTCTAGGAAAACCAGCATCTTAGGAACTTAAGAAAGAGGAGAGCATAGCTAAGAAAACTGAGAAGTAGTTAAGAGGAAGGAGAAACACCAGGAAAGTGTTGTCCTTGAAATGAAGGAGGTAGGAGTTTTAAGGAGAGAACAGGAAACTGAGAGGTCAAGTAACATTGTTATAAACTGTCCCTTTTTTATTTTTTTATTTTTTGGTATGCAGGCCTCCCTCTGTTGTGGCCTCTCCCATTGCGGAGCACAGGCTCCGGACTCGCAGGCCCAGCCGCTCCGCGGCACGTGGGATCCTCCCAGACCGGGGCGCGAACCCGGTTCCCCTGCATCGGCAGGCAGACGCGCAACCACTGCGCCACCAGGGAAGCCCTAAACTGTCCCTTGAGTTAACATGTAGGAGTGCATTGTGACCCTTGCCCGGAAGTGCCGGGGATAGGGGCAGAAGCCAGAGGGCTATATATTAAAAGGTGAATGAGTGATCAGGAAGTGAAGACAGTGAGTATAAATCAATTTTTCAAAGAGCTTTGGTGGAAGGTAATGAGAAAGTGGATGGTAGCAAGAGAGGACTATGGGATAAGGGAGGAGAGGCTGAGGTTGATGAGATGGGGAGAGACTTGAGCATACCTTTAGATGAAAGCAAGTTTTTGGTAACAATCCAGAGGCTGAAGAGAGAGGACATACTTGAATAGCACATAGACGAACAAGCCCGCATAGAGAGAGCAGTGTTGAATAGAACAGGATTCTTCACCCTGGGAGTCAGTAGGGAAGGAGGAATTATGGGTGTTCCCGAGACATGGAACTTCATAGTTGGGACATAGGGCAGGAGACTGAGGGCATTGACTGCTCCTGATCACAAATTAACGGGGCACATTGGAACTGAGGGCATCTGCTGAGTTTAAAAGAGGGTGAAGATTTAAAGAGAGTGAGAAAGTGACTGAAGATATGGGGAAGGGAGTTTCCCAGAAGGAAGTTAAAAAATTAATTTGAAGTGTTGAAGATCCACATGGAATTGGAAAGAAGAAATTTTCAGCAAAGCCCATCTGAGGACGTGATCTTTCTTCAGCTGTGCTCAGCTGCCTTTCAGGGACAGAAGTCTGACTGTAGGGCTGAGCATTGGCTGGGGATACGCGAGTGTGTTAGTGGGAGAGACAGGAGTTTAAGTGATGGACTATGGAACTTCCCTAGGATAAACATCAGAAAACAAGGGAAAATAGGGGTAGCACCAGGGTTCATAGTTTAAAGAGCAGGTGTATTAAGAGTAGGGAAGTTGGAGATCTCGAAGGAGAGGAAGTTACGGTTAGGGATCAGGGTGTTAAGAGTTTAAGATTCCTGATATGGATCACTTCAAGGTCACTGGATAACCCGAGAGGTGATTATTAGAGGGAGACACTGAAGTGGAAAGGAGGTAGAAGTTTGATTTGAAGAAATCTAAAGCTTTGAAAATAGAGTCACTGGTCATCCACATGGACATTGAAATCATTTAGGATAATGCCAAGAGTTGGGGTAAAAGGGCTGGGGCAGCCTTTAATACACACCAAATTAAAAAAAAAAATCCCAACCTCTCTAAAATATTTGCCTTTGACCGCTATTATGCTTGTCCTTGCTGACTCATTCCATCTAAATATCTCTACAGTATTTCATTTTCCTCTTTACATAAATAGACCATGTAGTATTAGATATATCTTTTTGTAATGGAAAATTATACAAGCATATTACAATAAGCATTGTGTATGAATGCAAGTATTTGATATTTGTTGAATAAATTAAAGTGTTTATCATCAACTTCTTTGCATTTTGAGAATGACACACTGGAGATTGACACAGTACATGCGTTTGTATTTATACTTTTTGGTACAATGGTTCTTGCTGAGACATGACAAACCAACTTGTCTCTGGCTCAAATGAAAACTGCAATCTTAAATTGATTATATATGTTGGTTGTTCAATTTTGAATTCAAGTTTCTGATGTCCTTGCTCTTTAATAACATTTTTTCTTCTTTGAGAAGCAATATGATACAGTAGTTTAGAGCATCATCTCTGGAATTAGGCTGCTGGGATACAAACCCTACCTGCAACCCCTTACTAGCTTTATGTCCTTGGACAATTACTGTAAGCTCTCTGTGCCTCAGTTTTCTTACTTTTAAAATGAGTATAACAGTAGTCCTACACCATAGTATACTTGTAAGGATTAAATAAGGATTCAGTGAGGTGTGAGGATTAAATTAGTACTTAAAGCAGTACCTGGCCATCCTATATGAGTTTTGCCTGTTATTATTTTCCAACTATATGTTCTATAAATGCCTAATCACTTGAATACTAGATATGATTCTGCCACCTTGACATTCCATATTTTTACCTTGGTTCTTAGTCTCATGGGATGTCTTAGAGTCCTCATAGTAGATGAACTCATCTTTATAGTAAGTGAACATATTCTACTATGACATAGTTTTTGTCTGTATTTGGAAAATATTTTTTCAGTCTTCATATCATATCTGTATTTCATTCAAACTTCCTAATGAGTATGATGGGATTGTGTGGGCCGGCAGTTTTTGGTTTAGATGTGGTTATTAAATTCAGATTTATTTATTAAATAGTAAAGAAAATCTTACCTTTTCACCAAGGTGTGTTTTTTATTCTTCCAGAAAGATTTGTGTTTTCATGTTTCCATGTTGTTCAGAAAACAAGCATCCTGTGTTTTCTCAATTTGGACATACGGTAGTAAGATTATTGACAGAAATGGAGGAATTGAGAAGTTACTTGCCTTGTCCAAGGTCATATAATGATTGGTATGCTTTTTTGTACTCAACATAGCATTCAGAATGCTTCTGGTCTGGCTTTGATCTCATGCCTCGGTTCGATCCTGGCTCTCTCCCAGGATTATTAAAGCTGGATTCTAGTTTCTCTGCCCGTCCCCATCTCAATAACTTATCCATTACTCTGGATCCTCTAGAACTGAGCCCCTGATTTATTTGTATCAGTCACTCTAAGTCCTTAGGATGTGAACCCCTTTGTTCATAGACCGTCTTCCCTGAAGCCACCTACTTAGACGCAACATTGTACATCCTTCTCAGTTCTCCATTGGTGTTAACTTAGTAGGCTTGACTGTGATTAATTTAAGCAGAAAATAAATGTTTTGGAACGATCTGAAAGTAGGTAGCTGGGAGACGTAAACCGAGGGAGTAAACGCACATCCACAATCTTGCTTTAGGAATGGCCTGATTAAAATGCCCTGGATGGTGCTATTGCACTTGAACACTTGCAACTGTGTATCTGGTTTTTCCAACCCTGGACACTCAGCATCATGCCACTGAAGTCTCAAATCTAAAGTCCTACTGCAGGGGCTTCCCTGGTGGCGCAGTGGTTGCGCGTCCGCCTGCCGATGCAGGGGAACCGGGTTCGCGCCCCGGTCTGGGAAGATCCCACATGCCGCGGAGCGGCTGGGCCCGTGAGCCATGGCCGCTGAGCCTGCGCGTCCGGAGCCTGTGCTCCGCAACGGGAGAGGCCACAACAGAGGGAGGCCCGCATACCACAAAATAAATAAATAAATAAATAAAAATAAAGTCCTACTGCAGTATATAAGTCTAATTAGCCAAAGCCTTTGATTCACTTCCCAAGAGCCAAAGGCCCTGAGAGAGGGCATCTAATTGTCTCTGCTGAAGTCACACCTCCGTGCTCTAGTCATCCAGGTGTGGGGAGGGGAATCACCCATCCTCTTTGGCATCTATCGTGCTAGGTGGGACTCTGCCTCCAGCCAATCTTTAGATAATTGCCAAAATGTTAGTTGCTGGACAGTTAAGCAAAAAAGTTCAGCATACCGCCATTTGTTCTTCCATTGCTTGTAACAGCATCCATATCCCTCCTACTTGAGCCACCCGCTGAGTCCAGTTTTCCCACTCAGATCATCTGCTCCATGGTCAACTCTCAGGATGGGATGAGGTCCCAAGACCTAATAACCAGAACACAATTATTCCGAATGGTTTTAGCAGTCTCCCCAGACACCTCTTGTCCTGCTAGTTAATTTGTATGTTACCTAAAAAACAAGGACATTCTTTTTTTCCCAAAGAAAACTGCATTTGGATTTTATTAAGTATAAGTACATTTATCTCTTCAAAGAATACAAAGAATGCATATGGAAGTCTACCCTCACCTTATTAAATGAGGACAGGTAAAATCTTCAGGGGGTAATTTAAAGTATCAGAAACTGCAGTATTGTGCCGTGTGGGAAACACTGAGCATCCTCAGCTGGGAACTATTTTCTATTCATGGTTTGAGGACATATTTCTCAGCTAATATTTCTTGAGATCCTGGGTGTTGTTTGAAATGTCTATTTGTAGATATCATCTTTTTTTTTTTTTTTTTTTTTTTTCGGTACGCGGGCCTCTCACTGCCGTGGCCTCTCCCGTTGCGGAGCACAGGGTCCGGACGCGCAGGCTCAGCGGCCATGGCTCACGGGCCCAGCCGCTCCGCGGCATGTGGGATCTTCCCGGAACCGGGGCACGAGCCCGTGTCCCCTGCATCGGCAGGTGGACTCTCAACCACTGCGCCACCAGGGAAGCCCCTGTAGGTATCATCTGACATGGTGTTCTCTAGGTTAATTATTCAGAATGGGAAGGAGTTTTTATTTTAAATCACTTTTCAGTGTGTGGTATGTTTTAATTTTATCGCATGCCCTTTTCTTCCTGAATAGCAGTTAAAAGGTGACAGGGTTTTCTTAGCTACACTAGACTCTAGAATCCATTAGCAATTTGTATTTTTCTGATACTCCACAACTGGCACTTATATGTGTATGTGTGTAATCATAACATATGAAGTCTCTGTATTCTTTTGTTTAAAGGAAACAAATGGAGCTTTCAGGGAGAGTTATTTATTTATGAATATTTTAGCAAGTTTTGACCAATGGGTATTTTATTTCAAGGCAAAAGAAACTAGACTAATAGTGTGTTTTCATGGAAACAAAGGAGACTTATAGATTACTATTTTTGTAGAATTTATTACCCGATTCGTGCTCTGTTTTAGCTCTGCTACAAATGGAAAGGTCATCTTCTTTTTCCTGCAGGTATTACTGCAGTCTCTTTGGGAATAAGTTCCTTTTATCCTAACATACTGATTTTAAATAACTTATTCCATTTAAACGTGTATAATTTTCATGGATTTGCTATTTTAACTATGATTTTAGACTCTTGCTATGCTTCACACATAGACACAGACACACAGATTGATAATTACTAGTGGCATTTTTCTCCAGCCCCGGTGCAATCAATTTTAATACTACATTTTACTTAATGTACTGTATCCAAAATATTATAATTTCAACATGTAATTAATGTAGAATTATTAGCAAGGTATTTTATGTTCATTCTTCCCCACGAAGTCTGAAATCCCATTTGTAATTTACACTTGCAGCACATCTCAATTTGGAAGAGTCACATTTGGCTGCATATTGGACAGTGTGGCTCTATTAAACGTCTCTCTCCAGGCTTGCCTCTGGGAAGAGAATCTTCCTCTCACAATTAGGTCAGAGTTTTTTCTTATTTGGTTTTGTCTTCTTTTTCTGCTTTAGTGTGAGCTGGGTGGAGAGGAGGTGGGGCTGGCTGGAGCAGGGTTTGGTTGTGAGGTGCCTCTCAGAATAAGTGAGCGAAATGAGGAGGCAGGGAATCTAGTGGGGATGACTAGATTATTATACCTCAAGATGTAAGTATAATCCAGAGGGATCTTATGGGTTGGTTGGGTTATATTTGAGTAGTATAGTGTGTTTGTATATATATCTTTTCTAGATACAGCCAAGTTTTAAGATTCTGGATATTTTAAGATTTTGTATATGGAAGAAAGCATGAAGGTATGCCCCGAAGAATGCATTACTTGGGATTAGTTTCTAAATGAAGTTGGTAGAGCCTGACCTTCAAGATCTCAAGCCTGTTCGACATCACAGAATCATTGGCGGGGCTGGGGGGCAGTCTTATGCAGAGACAGGGCAGAGCCAAAGACCGCTTATGTATTTGCAACCTTTTGAGTATTGTAGACAATAGCCACTAGTTTAGGAATTGGTGCAATGTGTACTTTTTGTCTCTATAATTGTACGTTTTAAATAATTCAATTCAACAATTTCATTGAGACTTAAAGATGCAGAAAGACATAAATCACAGCTACTGTGTACCCAAGATGTTTATAGTCTAGAAAGGGAGACACGTCATACTGCAGGAGTACAATAATAGAAATTGGTATGATTTAAAGAGATTGTACTGAGAAAGAGATTAAACCTGCCTAGGGAAAAATGAGACTTTACTGAGCTAATGATACTGGTTCCTGGTTTTGAAGGAGACCAGGTACCTGAGAGATGGGAAAAGGTAGTCCAAGTAGAGGAGTCAGGTGGCAAATGTAAGGGAAATTTCGAGTCACCTGGTATCAAAGGGGTATGTCAATGTCAAAAAGGAGTGGACGGCAAAGAAGAGAGGAAGACAGAAGGATTCAGGTTACAATGGGCCTTACCCAGTGTGCCTGGAGCTTCAACCTCATCCTGTAGAGTTTAGTTTAAAACAGAGTCTTTGACAATCTTGCTGAGGATGGATGGAGAAAAGGCTATCTAGAGACAGATTGTTTTAAAGCTTTGGGGATTGTCTGGATGAAGGACAGTGGGGGTCAAAAGTAAATCAATGGTAGTGAGGATGAGTTTGTGAGCTACTATTTAAAAGATAGACATTTTGGACTGGGTGGCTGTTATAGACTGAATTGTGTACCCCCGAAATTCATAGGTTGAAGCCCTAACCCTCAGTGTGACTGTGTTTGGAGATGGGGCCTTTAAGGAGGTAATTAAGGTTAAATGAAGTCGTAATGATGGAACCCTAATCTCATAGGACTAGTGTTCTTATAAGAAAAGGAAGAGATACCAGGAGTGCTGGTACAAGGAGAAAAGACCATGGAGGACACAGACGGAAGGTGGCTGTCTGCAAGCCAAGGAGATATGCCCTCCAGAGAAACTAAACCAGCAAGTACTTTGATCTTGGACTTCCAGCCTCCAGGACTGTAAGAAAATAAGTTTCTGTTATTTAAGCCATGCAGTCTGTGGTATTTTCTTATGGCAGTCTTACCAGACTAATACAGTGGCTGATTTCAAGTTGATGTAAATAGTAAATAGTTTTCATTTATGGGCTTTTTCATTATTTTCTCTGCCCTGTACTTCATAAGAGGCCTGAGAAACAGGGTTACTTAAATACCTTGTGGAATTTAAGAGAACAAGATGGTTAAAGTCAAAGAGTTAATTGAATAGTAGCATGACTGTGTGAGTCTCAGAATTCTACACACATTACTACTCAGCCTCCACAAGCTAATGTGAGGTTTGAATGCCCAATTCAGGTACCTAGATAACTGTGGGAATATTTGTTTCTCCATCAACCTGATTAGCAAAAGTCACCTGCATTGGCCAAGGCCTGTTTTTGCCTGTTATGCTGCATGCACTCAATACCACACTTTTTATCTCTCATCCCAAGTGCCCCCACTTGTCCCACTTCTGAAAGAAACCGTGGTACAATATAAATGCATTAGTCATTTTGGCTTTTAAAAATAGAGTCACCTCCTAGAGTAATGGAAATAAAAACAAAGATAAACAAATGGGACCAAATGAAACTTAAAAAGCTTTTGCACAGAAAAGGAAACTATAAACTAGACGAAAAGACAACCCTCAGATTGGGAGAAAATATTTGTAAACGAATCAACGGACAAAGGATTCACCTCCAAAATATATAAACAGCTCATGCAGCTCCATATTAAAAAAACAAACAACCCAATCAAAAAATAGGTGGAAGACCTAAATAAACATTTCTCCAAAGAAGATATACAGATTGCCAACAAACACATGAAAGATTGCTCAACATCACTAATCATTAGAGAAATGCAAATCAAAACTACAATGAGTAAACAACCAACCCAATCAAAAAATGGGTGGAAGACCTAAATAAACATTTCTCCAAAGAAGATATACAGATTGCCAACAAACACATGAAAGATTGCTCAACATCACTAATCATTAGAGAAATGCAAATCAAAACTACAATGAGTTATCACCTCACATCGGTTACAATGGGTATCATCAGAAAATCTACAAACAACAAATGCTGCAGAGGGTATGGAGAAAACCCTCTTGCACTGTTGGTGGGAATGTAAATTGATACAGCCACTATGGAGAACAGTATGAAGGTTCCTTAAAAAACTAAAAATAGAATTACCATATGACCCAGCAATCCCACTACTGGGCATATACCCAGAGAAAACCATAATTCAAAAAGACACACGCGGGCTTCCCTGGTGGCGCGGTGGTTGCGCGTCCGCCTGCCGATGCAGGGGAACCGGGTTCGCGCCCCGGTCTGGGAGGATCCCACATGCCGCGGAGCGGCTGGGCCTGTGAGCCGTGGCCGCTGAGCCTGTGCGTCCGGAGCCTGTGCTCCGCAACGGGAGAGGCCGCAGCAGGGGGAGGCCCGCATACCACAAAAAAAACACAAACAAACAAACAAAAAAAACCAAAAAGACACACGCACCCCAATGTTCATTGCAGCTCTATTTACAATAGCCAGGTCATGGAAGCAACCTAAATGCCAATCAACACGAATGGATAAAGAAGATGTGGTACATATATACAATGAAATATTACTCGACCCTAAAAAGGAACAAAATTAGGTCATTTGTAGAGATGTGGATGGACCTAGAGACTGTCATACAGAGTGAAGTAAGTCAGAAAGAGATAAACGAATATCGTATGTTAACGCATATATGTGGAATCTAGAAAAATGGTGCAGATTAACTGGTTTGCAAGGCAGAAATAGAGACACAGATGTAGACAACAAACGTATGGACACTAAGGGGGAAAAGCGGGGGGTGGGGTTGTGGTGGTGGTGGGATGAACTGGGAGATTGAGATTGACATGTATACACTGATATGTATAAAATAGATGACTAATAAGAACCTGCTGTATAAATAAAACAAAATTCAAAAAAAATAGAGTAAGGTCAAAGAAAATACAATTCTTCTTCAGAGCATTCAGAATCTTCTGCTGTGGTGCATTCTCATCAAGAGGGTGGAAGGAGAACTAAAATCTTGTAGTTTGTACCTCATTTAAAAAAGTTTTATACTATTTCCATCACAAAACCACTTAATAGGATGAAAATGGAATCATAGGTGTGGAATCATACCTACATCTTATTACTTGGTGCTTCTCTACATGATTTCATTTTTAGCAAACATTTCTCACTGGGAATCTTTTATTTTCTTCTTATTTCTATTCAACTCAATTATTTTGTCAATGACATTCCTTCTCATGGAGACTTGATTATTTCAAACAATTTACCATCAAAGTTATTTTGACCATAAGTGTGTGGATTTATTTTGGGGCTTTCTATTCTATTCCATTGATCTATGTATCTGTTTTTGAGCCAGTACTAAAAATAGGACTACCATATGACCCAGCAATTCCACTCCTAGGTATTTATGCAAAAAACTCAACAAAAAAAAACACTAATTCGAAAAGATACATGCACCCCAGTGTTCATAGCAGCATTATTTAAAATAGCCAAGGTCTGAAAGCGACCGAAGTGTCCATCAACAGATGAATGAATAAAGAAGATGTGGTACACACACACACACACACACACACACACACACACACACACACACACACACACAGGAATACTACTCAGTCATAAAAAAGAATGAAATTTTGCTATTTGCAACAACCTGGATGGACTTGGAGGGTATTATGCTGAGTGAAGTAAATCAAACAGAGAAAGACAAATACTGTATGATATCACTTATATGTGGAATCTAAAAAATACAACAAACTAGTGAATAAAACCAAAATAAACAGACTCACAGATATAGAGAACAGTGGTTACCAGTGGTGAGAAGGAAGGGTGCAGGGGCAAGATAGGAGTAGGGATTAGCAGGTAAAAACTACTGTGTGCAAAATAAATAAACTACAGGGATATATTGTACAACATGGGGAATATAGCCAATATTTTATAATAACTATAAATAGAATTAACCTTTAAAAATAGTGAATCACTGTTGCATACCTGAAACTTAAATAATATTGTACATTAACTCTACCTCAGTAAAAAAATGTTCTTTTGATTTATATCATCCTATAGATAAAGCAAGTCTAACTGTTTGTGTCGAGTAATTGTTACTAACTTTCAAAGATTCACTTCAGAAAGCATTACCATACTTTCTAGCTAATTATTGGTGCTACTATCAGAGGTGGTAGTGATCTGCCCCTGTAGTGATCTTCACTTTAGTTGCCTATGTGCAGGCCTGTGGTTTTCTGTTTCTCATTCCAAACTGCTGAGGTCTGTGGCCTGGGATATGTCCATTCCTTAGACTAATAGCAGGAATTTCATTGCCTTGGTGATCTCGTGTAGTCCAACTTCTTTTTTTTTTTCTTTAAATAAATCTATTTATTTTTTATTTATTTATTTTTGTCTGTGTTGGGTCTTTGTTGCTGTGCGTGGGCTTTCTCTAGTTGCAGTGAGCGGGGGCTACTCTTTCATTGCGGTGTGCGGGCTTCTCATTGCAGTGGCTTCTCTTGTTGCAGAGCACGGGTTCTAGGCATGTGGGCTCAGTAGTTGTGGCTCGCAGGCTCTGGACGACAGGCTCAGTAGTTGTGGTGCAGGGGCTTAGATGCTCAGCGGCATGTGGGATCTTCCCAGACCAGGGATCGAACCTGTGTCCCCTGCACTGGCAGGCCGATTCTTAACCACTGTACCACCATGGACATCCCCCAACTTCTTTAAATATGTTTTTTATATGCTGATGATGTCAAAATGTATATCTCCAGTCTTGAACTCTCTCTTGGGATCTAATCTTCTAAATCCAAGAGCCAAGTTGACAGTTCTGCCTAAGTATCTAATAAGCATTTCAGACTTACTTTGTCCGTAAGTGAGCTCTTGAATTCTCCCTGCCCTCAAAACATCTTTTTTCTCCAGTCTTTCCTGTTTCTATGAATAGTACTCTAATCCATCCAGGAGCTGAAGCCAAAACTTTTGATAAAATGAAAGAAAAAGAAAGGGAGAAGGATGTGGCCATCCTAAAACAAATAATAAATTTACAGATGAAGGAATAAATAGTTGGCCACTGAATGTAAAATTTGGAATTCTCTTATTAATAGAAAATAATTTTTAGAGTAGTTTAAAAAACAAAAATGTTAAGAAATTATTTCTGTTTCAAGCTTAAAAGTCTTCAAGAACTTCTCTTGTCCATAGGATAAAATTGAAGTACCTTACATTGTATATTATTTAGGGATTTTATATATTGAGTAGTAGGAAACCAAATTGGCTTAAACAACGGAAGAAACATATTGACTCAAGCAACTGAAAAGTCCGGACATAGGACTAATTTTGAGAGAGGCTTTTTTTTTTTTTTTTTTTTTCTGGTGGTATGCGGGCCTCCCTCTGCTGCGGCCTCTCCCGTTGCGGAGCACAGTCTCCGGACGCGTAGGCTCAGCGGCCATGGCTCACGGGCCCAGCCGCTCCGCGGCATGTGGGATCCTCCCATACCGGGGTGCGAACCCGGTTCCCCTGCATCGGCAGGCGGACGCTCAACCACTGCGCCACCAGGGAAGCCCTTGAGAGAGGCTTGACGCAGTGAATCAATGATATGATTTCTTCCCAAATACCAAGAACACAAAATTTAAGATATTGCTAGAAAGAAGGGAATGGCTTGATCATAAGGTTGGCACTTGACAAATACTCACTACAGCTGCTCTTGAAGATACTATGCATCCTTTCCTGCCTCTGACCTTGTGGGGTACCAGTCTTCTCCCTTGCTCAGTATTACCCAGTTACGTTGATTTTCTTTTTATTCCTTGGTCACATTGAGCCCTTTCTTGCTTCAGGGCACTTGCACTAGCTATTCTCTCTGCCTGGAAGTTGCTTCCCTCAACACTTTGGCTCCTTTTCCTTCAGATCCTAGCTTAAAATCATCCTCTTAAAATACTCTTCTTTTGACCACATACCTAGAATAGACTAAATTCTACCTTCTACCCACACCCACACCCCACCTTAGTTACTCTACATCATCCTATTTATTTCCTTTATAGTAGTCATCAAAATCTGTAATGGTCTAGCTCACATACTTGCTTACTTAATATTTATTGTCTATTTCCTCATTATATTTTAAACTCTATGGAGAGAAAGGTCATATCATTCTTATTCCTTGCTACATCCTTAGCATGTAGAAAAACGTCTAAGAACACAATTGGTGTTTAATAAGTGTTTATAAAGTAATAAATGAATAGGTTCCTAAAGCCATAAAAATCTCTGCGCTGGAAGGAAATTGAAAGGTCATTTCTGACAAAAGGCCATCCAATCTCTGCGTTAATAATTCTGGTGCCATGGAATTTACTATCTCCTCAGGCATTTCATTCTGACTTTGGATGTCTCTGACCATTAGAAGGCTCTTTTTTTTTTTTTTTTTTTTTTTTTTTGCGGTACGCAG
>NC_041229.1:74988686-75007623 GCF_002837175.3 Physeter macrocephalus
GGAGCACAGGCTCCGGACGCGCAGGCTCAGCGGCCATGGCTCACGGGTCCAAGCAGCTCCGCGGCATGTGGGATCTTCCCGGACCGGGGCACGAACCCGTGTCCCCTGCATCGGCAGGCGGACTCTCAACCACTGCGCCACCAGGGAAGCCCGCTCTTCCTTTTTCTGCTGAGTTAAAGTATATCATCTGACCCAGATATGCTGAGGCTAGTTCTACTCCTTGGAGTCCAATTTGTATATGATAGTCTTTCAAACTGTTGAATATAACTGCCACCTCCTTCTCCCTTCCTGTGTCTTGTTTTCTTTAAAGTTAGATTTCCCTAATTTTTTCATCCATTTCTTATCTAACAAGGTTTTGACTTTCTTTACCATCCTAGTGACTCATCCATTAACATATTCTAGTTTGTTTATTTAACTGTGCTCAGCGATACCCACAGTATTATTCATTGTCCATTGAGAGGAACCTTTCCCTGCCTTGTTTTATTGATAGATGCTGTAATTCTCTTAAATCCACCTCAAGTCTCCAAGCTACTGCTTCTAGTTGAACCTTTGGGCAATTAAAGCTCCTAAGTATTTTTCCTCAAGTGCTGCTGTCAAACCTCATGGCCATCAGCTTGTAAAATTATGCATATTTTTCAGTGACTCATCTTTCTTTTCGTTGAAACAGGCAGAGGATTGTTTTCTGAGGAAGGTTTTGCAAGGTCAAGTGGTTGTTCAGGCATTTGCATTGGTTAAACTCCTAAGTCTTGCTGGAAGACTTTATTGCTGCCTTCTTCCCACATGTTTGTCAGAGCCTATGATTCAGTTCTCTATTGGTGATGCAGTATATCTGCTCTCTGAATTCTGATGAGAGATAAAACCTTGATACTACTATTATGTAATTCTTATCAAAAACCCAGAATTGCCTGAATGATATTTAGTCCATCATTCCCAGTGCTCTAAATTATACCTTTTAATCTTGCCGACTCATTGGAGCAATGTCTATTGGGACCTTGGTGCTTATTTTTTCCCTTTATAAAACCACTTCTGTCAAGTGGTGTTTGGGCTTTTACCTTATTGAAGGATGTAATAGGGAACAACCGAGAGAAATTTGTTGTTGTTTTTGTTGTAGGGATATCGTTAAGGATGTTGCTTAAGGTACTTTACTGAGGACTCACCATTTTTATTATGAAGATCTAAGAGCGAATTTTTTCTCATGTTTCAGTATCAAAATGAAGAAGCTCTAAAGCTCCCTTGAAAGAATGACTTGTTCTTTTTTTAAAAATTTAATTTTATTATATTTATTTATTTGTTTTTATTGAAGTATAGTTGATTTACAGTGTTGTGTTAGTTTCAGGTGTACAGATTCAGATATATGTATTCAGATACATGTATAGCTGAATGATTCAGATATATGTACATTCTTTTTCAGATTCTGTTCCATTATAGTTATTACAAAGTATATAGTTCCCTGTGCTATACAGTAGGTCCTTGTTCATTATATATTTTATATATAGTAGTGTGTATATGTTAATCCCAGATTCCTAATTTTTCTGAAGAATGGCTTTTTCTTATTTTAGGATGTTGTGTATCTTGTAACTGTCTAGGTTCTTCCTTTCATTTGACTGTTAGGAAGCTTAGAGCTACCTTTTGGCTCACATAATAACTATGCAGGACTGTATTGCAGGCGTTTCTGTTGCTGACATTACTGTTGATTTGGCTATTATGATGCCAATATTCCTTTTCACATTAAAATATGAGATTTGGTTTATAATTTTCTATTATGTAATGCATTATGCTAATTGAAGTTTTACTCTGCATGAAGTCTTTTCCTTTATAATTTTCTATTATGTAATGCATTATGCTAATTGAAGTTTTTCTCTGCATGAAGTCTTTTCCATCTCCTTTATTCTAGTATCTTTGGCAAACCCCTCCCTTACTCCATTTGGGTCTCATCGGGACAGTCAATCTTAATTCCTTGGTCACTTTTTGGCACAGAGGTAGTCATGTGACCAGTCTGACCCTTGGACACATGGGCGGGCATTTGATGCAAGCTAGGCCAATTAGAATAAACCCAAGTCTTCTCTGTTGAAGACGCTGGGAAAATTTCAGGTCCTTTTGCTTCATAACTGCAAGGGTGTGGGCTTAGAACCACTGGTGGCCATATTTCCTTCCCCATGGCACTCTCCCACATCATTTGTCTATGAGAATTAGGTTGATATGCAATTAGAAACAGAGGCAAAAATGAGAGAGACACACATATACACACACAAAGACAGACAGAGAGACCGAGAACACCTTAAGGACATAATTTGAAATCCAACTAGGACTGAAGGCAGACACACCCTTACATGTCACAGTTTTATGCAACAAAAGAAAAATCCTATTTTTTTCTCCAGACAAATTGGATCTGGTTTCAGTCATATTTACCTAATATATAATATTGTCTATTTGTTTGTTTGTTTGTTTATATATTTATTTATTTATTTATGCCACGTGGCTTGTGGGAGCTTAGTTCCCTGACCAGGGATTGAACCCATGCCCTCGGCAGTGAAAATGTGGAGTCCTAGCTACTGGACCGCCAGGGAATTCCCATAATATTGTCTTTTAAAATTTACTTTATGTATGTTTCTAAGATCCCTTGGACTTCCCTGATGGCACAGTGGTTAAGAATGTGCCTGCCAGTGCAGGGGACATGGGTTCAAGCCCTGGTCCGGGAAGATCCCACATGCCGCGGAGCAACTAGGCCTCTGCGCCACAACTATTGAGCCTGCACTCTAGAGCCCGCGAGCCATAAGTACTGAGCCCGCGTGCCACAACTACTGAAGCCCGCATGCCTAGAGCCCATGCTCTGCAACGAGAGAAGCCACTGCAATGAGAAGCCCGTGCACCGCCCGAAAGAGGAGCCCTCTCGCCGCAACTAGAGAAAGCCCGTGCGCAGCAACGAAGACCAAACACAGCCCAATAAAAAATAAATGAAATCCTTAAAAACAAAAAACCCTTAAATACTTTGTTGAATGAGTGTCAGTGTGTGTGTGTGTGTGTGTGTGTGTGTGTTATACATGCAATTGTTTTTTAAAGTCAGAAATGAAAACTTTTACATTTATCTCTATATAACTACATCTGTGACTCTTACCTACATCTTCTTGGCTTGCTGTGATCCTTTTGGATTTAAATTCTATTATCTAACACTTTTTTCTCCTCACTAACCTGTTATCAGTCATTTATATATCTGATCAATGTAACATAGATGTCCATGCAAATCATTGACCAAAATGATAAACACAGCAGATTTGGGCACATACATGCTTTTTAGAGACCACTCTGCTGGTAGATATGGCCTATTAATCAGGATTTGGGTTAGCTTATTTCTCATCAGTAAATCCAAATAATGAGTCCTTGATCTTATGGCTGTCCTCTAAAAGGTTTTCCTAATGTTCTGAAACACCTCTCCATTCTAGTATTAGAGTGAACTTACTAAACTTTGATGTTAATTCCTATAGAATTCCTAACAAATGATATACTCTTTAGCCCTACTATTTCAGAGTTTTCTTATTATAAAAGAAATACATGTTTACTGTGGAACTTGTGTGCAATATAAATATATATAAAGGAGAAAGCATAATTAATTTATAATCACACCCAGAGATAACTAGTAACTTTTTGGTACATATACTGTTACATATCCAGTGACTTTTACCTACACAGTATGTAGGTAAAAGCAACACTTTGGTATGTATACTTGTGTATACACAGAGATAATTATCCCAGAGATGACTCTTAACTTTTTGCTATGTATACTTTTATTCCTTCCTTTCCACAAAATAAACATAAAAATACAAAATTTTGTATTTTTTAACAAAACCGTGATAGACCGTTTTATAAATTCCTTTTTCCACTTGACAAAAGGTGAGCATTTCTATGCATTACTAGCATTTTCAATGCCATATGGATTTTTTCTATTTTTAGTTATTTATGTAAGCTGCTTACAACTGTGAGACAAATAGTTTTCTTACTCTAACTTTTGCCTTAAAGCCTAAAGCCACAGAGGACTGGGCTCCTTTGCATTTCTGAATCAGGATATATATGCTGATATATATATTTATATTTCTTTTTTCCTCAAGAAACCTGTCTTATTACTGTGAGGTATTTCTTGGGATCCAAGATGGAATTTCTCTATATTAAATTCAATACTACAGTACTCTTCTGGGGCTATAGAGCATGTATTTGGATTTCTGATGCTTCTCCCTTAGTCTTCGCTCTCAATTTTTCTCAAAATTAGATCAATCTTCCTTAACGCTTTGTTATTGTATTTGCACTGATCTTTTTCTAGTAGGATATTTTTATTACAATGAAAATAAAGTGTTTTCTTATGACTTTGGCAATTGAAATTACATTTGCATGTTTGTGAACTTCCTCTGAACCTGACGAAGTGCTTTGCTATGAAAGTACTTTATGATGATCTGGTTTTCAAAGGCCCAAACAATTGTATTTCAAATTTTTCAACCATTAAGACTGTGAAAGTTGCTATGTAAGCCCAAGAAAAAAATTTAAAAATTATACCCCAAAGGTTATTTTTTAGACCTATCTATTGAACCGCTGTAGGGTCATTCATGTCTAATCTAGCCTGTATGTCTCCTCAGCCCCTTGCAAATCTGAAATCTGAAACTCCTTGTTATTAGATTTTAACTAGTAGCAATGTCCCCAGGACAGTATCACGTTAGTAGACCAAGGTGTTGCTGGATTGTTGAGTTTTAACCCAAGCTTGTTAGCCCACAGTATTTGACTTTGTGGTTTCTCGTTTCCTATATCATATGTGGGCGGGGTGAGGGGGGGCACCTCTTTCACCTCTTTCCAGCCAGGCCCAAGACACAGTGACACAAGACTGATTTAGCAGTGCTCCTGTTCAGCTGATAACAGGTTCCTTCTCGGAGATCATATGGTTGACCCCAACTCTAAATCCACTCTCTTCTCTTTTCTTGGCTTTGAGAAAATAGCCACTATTTCAGGTATTATGCCCCATATAGTTTTGTTTCCATATCTTATCCTGGGAGTGTACCATTCATTACCTTTCCTGAGGAATTAGTCTTAAGGTCTAATTAGTAATACCTTTTTTCTATTCTTGTTATTTAATAATGCTATTAGTGCAAAGAAGATCCTTTATGGGCTATTTAGTATATGCCATACACTGCACCAAATACCTTATGTACATGTTTAAGGCTGAGGCTATTTCTGCACATTTTCAGAAATGTAACTCATATAATTTCTTTTTAAAGGCAGCTTGCAGCTTCACCTAGATATTTCTGGGTAGCAAGGCAGGGAAAACAGGCTATTTTTTGTTAGAGGTTGATGGGGCTTATAAGACTTGACTCACTGACAGGGTGTGTGTGTGTGTGTGTGTGTGTGTGTGTGTGTGTGTGTGTGTGTGTGTGAGAGAGAGAGAGAGAGAGAGAGAGACAGAGAGAGAGAGAGGTGGAAAGAGAGAGATGCTACTTTGCCTAGATTTTCTAGAACACTCTCTGAAACGGAGGTCAGCTATAGAAACAATAGAGATTAAAGAGTGTGATTTCCTCTATTAATTTATTACATTTACTTACAGTAGAATTCACTGTGGGATATCTCTAAATAACTAGCTACTCCCATGCATTTCAGATTTGATTGGGCTCGGAAAAATTTGATTTACCTACAACTTCTCAGAAAGAGATTTGTGCAGTACACTTCTCTGCTAAGAGACCCTTGCTGTTCCAGGCATCCTGATTTAGGTGAATTATTTGACAGTAGGAAGCCAATGGGGTGAATTACAGGCTTTGCTGTAGAGGCCAGTGAGGGAAAAGATGAATTGTAGACTCTGGAGGATTTTCTGAAAATGTCACTCTAACTTCCAGTTCTCTGTTTTGCTTATAATTAGGTATGTACAGTGATCTCAGATTTATTCTTTTTCACATTCTTTTTCTAGTTTAATAACTGATGTACTTTGTCACATGGAGAATGACACTTTCTGTCTCCCCTGCCTGTCAAAACTCTCCTGACATAAGTTCTACTTTCTCCACGAAACCTTTCCCCATTACTCCAGGGAACGGCAGTGCTATTCCTCTTCTTTCTTCCCTTCAAGTCAGTTCACCAGATATTTGAGAGCTAACTATGTACTAGGCTAGATGGATAAGATGAATAAGGCAATTCTCCATCTTCAAGAAGAGGCAATCCCATAAATGGTGCTTGGTACTGTGCCTGATATATGATGGGTGGCTTTCAGTAAGTATTTATTGACTTGATTATTGCCTTGGTACCTAGAGGGATATGTGTGTGTGTGTGTCTGTGTGTGTCTGTGTCGCTATAAAAATGCAGTGGAAGGAAACTGAACCAGGCTTGGAGGTATGTGTTTGGGTTCGGAGTAGATTCAAGGAAGGTTCTTAGAGCAGGTAATACATTACCTTAATCGATGTGTCTTAATTGATAATAATTACGGCTATTGCTACATGCCAGCTGTTCTCCTAAATGCTTTGCATACATTTATTTCTTTAATTCTCACAAGGATTTCCAGGAAGCAAGTACTATCATTCTCCCTCCTTTATACACAAGAAAACTGAAGCTCTGAGTGGCTAAGAAACTTCTCCAGGTCACCTGGCCGAAAGGGACTGAAGCCAAGATTCAAATCTGAGAGACAACTCCCTCCTTACTGCATAGGGCACATTCTTCATCCAAACTCGGTCACTCCTGACAGTGAATGAGAGTGCAATCCAATAACTAAGCCAGGACGACAGGCAGAAATTGCCCCTGTCCCAGGCAAGCTGGAAGTTAGGGCCACCCTACCGAACAGTCCCTGTTATTAAATTTCACATTTCCCACAAAATATTCATGGTATCTTGCAAAAACTGTGTCTGACAACATTCAAAGTTGTCCTTTCCCATCCTCCATAGCATATAGTACCACTGTGACTGGTGAGTGGAGTACACAGTAGTTGACTAAAAAACAGCTACTGACCTTGAGGCCAAGTTAATCAGATGGTCTAGACTGCTATTTGTCCTCTCAAATGATAAGATAGTTGGTTAAATGTAGTCTTGATCTCAAACAATAGAAGTGAAGGACAGACAGTGGGGATGGAAGGAAGGAGAAAGATGCTACAGTTGCAGCAAAGCAGGTGGGAGCTTGAGGGAGTTTGGGGGAGGGAAGGAGAAAGCAGGTGTGATCATTCATCCTCTGCGTTCAAGTTTAGAGACTGGTTTAAGACCCATTGTTCTTAGTTTTTTTGTTTTTTAAAGAATTATTATTTTATTTTTGGCTGCGTTGGGCCTTCGTTGCTGCACGGGCTTTCTCTAGTTGTGGCGAGCAGGGGCTACTCTTCATTGCGGTGCATGGGCTTCTCATTGAGGTGGCTTCTCTTGTTGTGGAGCACGGGCTCTAGGTACACGGGCTTCAGTAGTTGTGGCACGTGGGCTCAGTAGTTGTGGCTCACGGGCTCTAGAGCGCAGGCTCAGTAGTTGTGGCACATGGGCTTAGTTGTTCCATGGCATGTGGGATATTCCTGGACCAGGGCTCGAGCCTGTTTCCCCTGCATTGGCAGGCGGATTCTTAACCACTGTGCCACCAGGGAAGCCCCCATTGTTTTTAGTTTTTTTGTGTGCTACAGTTCACATGGTGAATAGATTCCCTGGGTGTGCTCAGGTGAGCTAGCGTCCTACATCAGTTATGATTTCTCAATATGGGCTGCAGAATAGATAAGAGAGGCCTCAGGTGGTTGGTAATTAATCCCTGTAATCTACCTCCACTTCTTTCACTCCCTCTCCAGAACTGACATACCAGTAAATGAGAGGGAATAACCTTGAAACCATTCTTATTGACATTCAAGAAGTAAATCATTCTAAATTTCTGTATCTTAATTGTGAGTCATTGCAAATCCCTTGTTCCTCATCTCCCATGCAGACAGGCCATGCTGGAACAAAGACTTCCTGGCAACCTTTTTGAAAATCCTGCTCCAGGCTACAAACAGAATATCTTGCACAAAATTCAAGTTGACTGAGTTGCTGTCTAAAATGGGAAACAGTGTCGCCCTGGCCTTCTTTCATTTCCAAAAGAAATACCCTATTTACTTAGCTCTTTCCTATCAATTCTGCATTCTGGGTGGGTTTGTCAGCCGGTAGCCCCGTTAGCACTTGGAGATGACATCTTCTCATTTTTTTGGCTTCTGGGCCTTTCTGCATGGCTGGATTTTCATTTCTAACCATTCTTCAATTTCATATTTGTGCTCTCCTCTCTATTTTTCTCTAACTCAAGAGTCAGTGTTAGAACTTGATTTTATTGTGAATGCACATGTGTTATATCCTGATACACAGAGATATGAGAAGGGATTTTTGGCAAAGCATACTTAATCACTGTAAATATTTACGGTTGTTATTAGAATTCATGATGAATATTAATCAGGTGGATAATAGTCCTAATTGGTCCAATTTAGAATTCAAGAGTAATCCACTGAAATAGGGTGTGACAGTCCTGGTTTTAAATTTATGCATTTCTCATCCTTAAGGTGAAAAATGGGCTGGTAGTTAGATATCAGTCTTTCTCCATTTAGCTTCTCTACAAACAGAATGATTAAATGACCTTTGGCTGCTCTGTTGGTGTGAAAGCATCTTCACGTCATCATGACAATAGGATTGTTGCTTATTTCTTCAAACAATAGTGTTTTTTCTTTGAACACATTTAAATGTTGGAACTTAGTTTTAAAATACCTCCTCTTTGGGATGACTGCTGTTATAGATAATGGGAAAATTCAGGCTTTGGGAAGTCTAATTCTGGCTTACAAGGTTGGCGTGCAAGATCTTCAGTCAGCTGATCCTTTGTGCTTATCTTATCTGAACACCCTTGTTTTCCTGCATGGCTTCCATAGTCTTTACCTTATATGGTTACCAAAGGGAAAAGGGGAGGGGATAAATTAGGAGTTTGGAATTAACGTGTACACACTACTATATAGAAAATAGATAACCAACAAGAACCTACTTTATAGCACAGGGAACTATACTCAGTGTTTTATAATAACCTGTAAGGGAAAAGAATCTGAAAAAGATTTCATCTATCTATCTAATTAGATATATATATATATATATATATATATATATATCTGAATCACTTTGCTGTACACCTGAAACTAACACAACATTGTAAATCAACCGTACTCCAATTAAAAAAAAGTACTTACTATTTTATTCTTGCTAATGTTAGGCCTCCATATTTACCTGCAAAGAGAATCGATGTACTAACATTAAGGTTTCTTCCTCTTCTTTGTGGGTTGCTGTGAGTATTCAATAAGCTAATGCAGATAAAGCAACTTAGTACAGTGCCTAGTACATAGTAAGTGGTACCTGTTGTACATGGAAATGTCAGGAAGTTTTTCTGTCTCCAGGAACTTCCTGCATCATCCAGCTCAGAATTCCAGTACCTTTGTTTTGAATTCTCCTAGTTGTTTCATTTTGAAGTACAATAAAATGCATTCCCTCTCAAGAGGAAAGGTGAGTGATTGAGCAAATGCTTGTCTCAAGAGTCCCTTTGTTTTCGTCCTGTGGGATGCTGGAAATGTGATCACAGTTACGTTTGCTGATCACAGGGGGACTCTAAAAAGCTGCCTATGAGCCAAACCGGCCCACCTGAGGTTTTGAGCAGCCATTGTTACTGTGTGACAGCTTCCTGCCAAGTGTCCTACTAGTAGGCTTGAACCAATTAGTAATGGCTGTCAAATTGACATACTAGTCACTATAGCCTTTTTTAGGCCTTTAAATTTGATTCCACTTAAATTACCTCATGCAGTTGAGGAACAATTGCATGGGCAATTTACACGTACATTTCTCTTTACAAAAGAGAAAAAGGGAAGCCTAGCATCCTTATACACTTTGCCTACATTTGCGTCACACCCCATAGATGTCAAGCCGGCATGGGCCCTCTCTACTCTATTTTGTCATCAACCAGACATTTCGTTGGTAACACAAATGTGAATTTCTGATAATGTGAATCCCGACTGAAACTTCTGAGACTCTTGTGTTTCTGTCTGTATTGACACACTCCAATAAGGACCGACAGTAGGAATAAGGAATTCCCAGAATGGAGAAGTCTAACAGTAAATCCAGGTATAATGAGCTCCTGTGTGGGAATAAAATATAATTTGTCAAGAGTTATACTACTAAACTAATAGTGAGAATAGCACCAAGACTCAGGTTTTCTGGCTCTAGTTATCTAAATGTGTTTTCTTCCCTAGTGGCAGGGTTATTGACTTCAGATGCAATGATGAGAGACCCCCTCATAGGTAACAGGGCTGCCTGCCATTGCGTGTCCCCAAAGCCAAGAGACATTGCCCACAGTCCATGTGCTTTGGCAAAGACTCTAGACTCCTTGAGAGTAATATTGGTAGGTCACTATGTCAGTGATACACAGACTTCAAGTTGCATATGCATACCTGGAGAACTTGTTGCAACTGCTGATTCTGGAGCATCTACCCCAGAGATTTAGATTCAGTGGACTGTAAGTGAGAACCAGGAATCTGCATTTTAAAGTGCACCCCACGCCCCCTGCGCCTAGTGTGTTGTTTTTTTTTAACATATTTATTGGAGTATAATTGCTTTACAATGCTGTGTTAGTTTCTGCTTTATAACAAAGTGAATCAGGTATACATATACATATGTTCCCATGTCTCCTCCCTCTTGCGTCTCCCTCCCACCCTCCCTATCCTACCCCTCTAGGTGGTCACAAAGCGCCGAGCTGATCGCCCTGTGCTATGCAGCTGCTGTGCCTAGTGTTTTGTTTTGTTTTGTTTTGTTTTTTTGTGGTACGCGGGCCTCACACTGCTGTGGCCTCTCCCGTTGCGGAGCACAGGCTCCGGACGCGCAGGCTCAGTGGCCACGGCTCACGGGCCCAGCCGCTCCGTGGCACGTGGGATCCTCCCAGACCGGGGCGCGAACCCGGTTCCCCTGCATCGGCAGGCAGACTCGCAACCACCGCGCCACCAGGGAAGCCCTGTGCCTAGTGTTTTTGATGTGAATTCTCTACAGTTTGAAAATGACTGCACTGAGAACTGTGACGGTTCTGGTGCTTGCAGTGTGGGAGGCACAAAGGTGTATGCTTCTCTTATTTGATTCCCTTTTATCAAATCCCTTACTAACTCTTGAAAACTGCACAATCTCTGGCAATTTAGTCTTGTCTGAAAACTCCTGTGTGGCCCCGGAATCCCTCCATGCTTTGGCCTTTTTCAAAATGGAGGTGGAGGGGGGCGTGGATAGTTATTGAAATTGTAGTATGGATCTAACTCTGTACTATGATTTTTACATATGTTGTTTGCTTAATTCATTTAATGCTCACTACAGCACTATGAAATCGATACTGCCATCTCTGTTTTACAGATCCAGAAACAAATCCATAGAAGTCACGTATTTGTCCAAGTCACCTAAATAATGAACCATAGAACTGGGAGTCAGGTCCACATCCTTCCTTCTTTGAAGCCTACGCCCTTTCCATTGCAAAGAAGGGGTAACAAATCAGAGTATTTACCACCTTCTTCCTCCATCCTGACCCTTATTCACCCAAAGCCATGTTAAGGACTTCAAGGACATTAATGGACTCCATGTTTAAGGAGTGGTAACATGTTATGTGGTCAACTTGAGTTCTTTCTTAGATGCTAATATGAGTTACCTACAATTCGTTAGTGAACTAGTAAGGGGAGTAGTACTAGTTTTTTTTTTTTTTTTTTTTTTTTTTTTTTTTTACAGTCCTCCTTCTCTAATAAGGATTTCATTTTGTTCTCACAATGTTTCTTTATTTTCTTGGCCTTGTCTGAGGCCATCAATTACCAAGTATTTAATGAGACTTGATCCTCATTCTCAAGGGGTTTGCAAATCTAGTTGAATAGATGAAAATGAATATGGACTCACTCAGAACTCTTCCTCCTTCCCTGTTCACTCTAAAGGAGAGTCCAGGTGATATACCAGATTATTTTAAAGGCCTTTTGCTAAGACGTTAATAGTATTACCATGAATAACACAATGAGACATTGACTTCTTTTTCAATGATAAAGTCTCCTTATCGGTACACCTAGTTAAGTCAAAAAATCAATTTAAAGGAGAATGTTAAGTAAACAACAGTAGAGACTTTTATGGTCGTAAGGCAAAAATTAGAAGTTATCCTTGAGAGCTGCCGCAGGATGAGAAAGAATGACTGTGATATTATGAAACGCTGAGGAGTTGTGTTCTGATGGGCAAGGCATAGGAAAAGGGCAGAGTATCACAAGCACCTGAGGACATTTTTTAAAACTACTCAGCATCTTCCAGACTGAGAATCACTGATTCATAGAATAATTATTGTCTGGGTTCTGGCCTTCAAGGAGCATAGGCGTTTCGCACTAGTCTTGTTTATGATCAGATCATAGTTGAAGATATCTTCTTGGAAAAGTTGGTCTTGAGCTAGTTCCTGAAAACAAAATATTTTGAATATGGAAGAGGTAAAGAGAGGATTTTAGGCCAGAGACCAGCAGAAATATAGGTATAGAGGAAGTAATGTATTTGGAGTGTTTTAAAGCATGGGTCTCCAATACCCGGGCCGCGGACTGGTCCGCACCTGTTAGGAACCGGGCCGCACAGCAGGAGGTGAGTGGCGGGTGAGCAAGTGAAGCTTCATCTGTATTTACAGCCACTCCCCCATTGCTTCCCATTACCGCCTGAACCATCTCCCCACCAACCCCGTCTGTGGAAAAATTGTCTTCCACGAAACTGGTCCCTGGTGCCAAAAAGGTTGGGGACTGCTGTTTTAAAGTATAATGAGGGAAGGTGGTTTGATTACATTCTAGTTAGCTATTGCCACAATAATTATAGATCACAAACCACCTCAAAACTCAAAGAACCTTTGGGTTAACTGGGGTGACTTTGCTACATGATGTAGTCTGCTAGTGTGTGTCTCCTCTCTTCCCCCTTGGGACAGCAGATGAGCAGAGACATGTAATTTTTATGGAAAGGAAAGTGCAAGACAAGCCCAAACATACATGCACATGAATTTTAAACCTCTGCTTACATCATATCTGTTAACATCCACTGTCCAAAGCAATTCACGTGTCTGAGACAAAAAGGCAAAGGAATACACTCTTCCTTTAGTAGTGGAGCTACAAAGTTACCAGGCCAAGGGTGTGGATACAAAGAAGTGTGAAGAATTGGGACCAATAATGCAATCTAGGATAGACTTAAACATGTGGTAGTAATGGGATATAAAATTAGAATGATGGTGAATATCTATTACAGCTAATGTTTAATAGATAACGATTGCTATATAAGTAATAATAGATGTTTGATAAGTGTTATGTGAATGTGTATGGATGAAAGAACTGGAATTCAGTAATGTTAGATTTAATAAAATTTACAGCAGTTTCCAGTTTACTTTCTTGGCCATAAGAATAGCATGAATGAAAGAGTATTTTTGAAAAGTGAATTTGATATCCATCCATCTCATGAATTGATCAATTCTATTTCAGTCACCCAGCTGTTCTTCGTTACCTATCGCACTCTCTGAGCTCCCTCCTACCCAGCTAGTTTTGCTCTGTGTTCTACTATTATTCCTTAAGCTCCTGTAGTTCTTGTTTTTGGTGTTTCTGTATTCACATTTGCAAATATGCAGTTACTAAGTGCAGAATGTATCTTCTCTCAATGCATGTTTCTGTATTATGCTACAGCTCTGTCTTTGGTATTCATGTTTTACAATTTTGCTTTTTTGTTTTTTTCCTGTCTTACTGTTTCCTTCTTCATCTCATTTGTTGAGGAATACTTTCCAAATTCTCACCCTCCTTGCCTATAGGCAGTCACCTGCTGCTCATTCCTTGTGTCTCTAAGATTTAGAAGTAAAGATAAAATAAAGAGTTCCCAGAGTGGAACTCTTATGCTGCAAATCTATCTGATTTTAAGACCTTCTTGAAATTGATAGCTTTAAACTTTGACTTTTTGATAAGTCAGATTATACTCTTCAGCTTCATCAAAGTCTCATGTGTATTTGGTGAAAGTTTAATTTTTGGCACATTTGATAACTGTTCATATTTCTTTAAGTAAACTTATACTGTGTTGATATTTTATAGATTAGTTTCCCTTATACTATCTCTCCCTGTTACATGGAGTAGCATATAATTTTTCTTGAAAGGATGATCGTTTTGATCAATGTATTATTATTTTCTAGCTTTTTGGAACAATGATAGTTACACAGAATGTCTTTTTTTTCCCATTACTAGTTTTGGATAAATGAAGAACAATCTTCATAATCTCTATTATGTCTTTAGGGCTAACTTATTTCTTGGTCTTCAGTAATGTATATTTATCTACTAGTCATAATTACCATCTATCCAAATTCCTAGGTAAAATGTGACTGCACTAGAACTTGGCTTAAAGAGAGGACTCAATGAGTAGCCTTTTATTTGTTTCTAGGGAGCCACATTTTGCATGTAGTTTGAGTTAGGAGCGTCGTATCCCTTCTCCCTTTGCAACTGAAATATAGGAGAGTATCTGTGCAACAATTTGGGACAGGAGTGAACAAACTTTTTCTGGAAAGGGCCAGATAGTAAAATGTCTAAGTTTTATAGGCCATACAATGTGGGTAGCAACTACTCAAGCCTGGCGTTGTAGCAGGAAAGCAGCCATAGAGCATATGTAAACAAGGATGGATGTAGCTATGCTCCAATAAAACTTTATTCACAAAAAGAGATTTTCAAGATGGCGGAGTAGAAGGACATGTGCTCACTCCCTCTTGTGAGAGCACCGGAATCACAACTAACTGCTGAACAGTCATTGACAGGAAGACACTGGAACTCACCAGAAAAGATACCCCACATCCGAAGACAAAGGAGAAGCTGCAGTGAGATGGTAGGAGGGGCACAATCACAATAAAATCAAATCCCATAACCACTGGGTGGGTGATTCACAAACTGGAGAACACTTATACCACAGAAGTCCACCCACTGGAGTGAAGGGTCTGAGCCCCATGTCAGGCTTCCCAACCTGGGGGTCTGGCAATGGGAGGAGGAATTACTAGAGAATCAGACTTTGAAGGCTAGCAGGATTTGATTGTAGGACTTTGACAGGACTGGGGGAAACAGAGACTCCACTCTTGGAGGGCACACACAAAGTAGTTTGTGCATCAGGACCCAGGGGAAGGAGCAGTGACCCCATAGGAGACTGAACCAGACCTACCTGTTAGTGTTAGAGGGTCTCCTGCAGAGGTGGGGTGTGGCTGTGGCTCACTGAGGGGACAAGGACACTGGAAGCAGAAGCTCTGGAAAGTACTCCTTGGCGTGCACCCTCCTGGAGTCCACCATTAGCCCCCCAAAGAGCCCGGGTAGGCTCCAGTGTTGGGTCGCCTCAAGCCAAACAACCAACAGGGAGGGAACCCAGCCCCACCCATCAGCAGACAAGCGGATTAAAGTTTTACTGTGCTCTGCCCACCAGAGCAACATCCAGCTCTACCCACCACCAGTCCCTCCCATCCGGGAGCTTGCACAAGCCTCTTAGATAGCCTCATCCACCAGAGGGCAGACAGCACAAGCAAGAAGAACTACAATCCTGCAGCCCGTGGAACAAAAACCACATTCACAGAAACATAGAGAAAATGAAAAGGCAGAGGACTATGTACCAGATGAAGGAACAAGGTAAAACCCCAGAAAAACAACTAAATGAAGTGGAGATAGGCAACCTTCCAGAAAAAGAATTCAGAATAATGATAGTGAAGATGATCCAGGGCCTCAGAAAAAAAATGGAGGCAAGGATCAAGAAGATGCCAGAAATGTTTAACAAAGACCTAGAAGAATTAAAGAATAAACAAACAGAGATGAACAATACAATAATTGAAATGAAAAGCACACTAGAAGCAATCAGTAGCAGAATAACTGAGGCAGAAGAACGGATAAGTGACCTGGAGCACAGAATGATGGAATTCACTGCCACCAAACAGAATAAAGAAAAAAGAATGAAAAGAAATGAAGACAGCCTAAGAGACCTCTGGGACAACATTAAATGCACCAACATTCACATTATAGGGGCCGCAGAAGGAGAAGAGAGAGAGGAAGGACCCGAGAAAATATTTGAAGAGATTACAGTCGAAAACTTCTCTAACATGGGAAAGGAAATAGCCACCCAAGTCCAGGAAGCGTAGAGAGTCCCAGGCAGGATAAACCCAAGGAAAAACACACCGAGATACATAGTAATCAAATTGACAAAAATTAAAGACAAAGAAAAATTATTAAAAGCAACACAGGAAAAACGAAAAATAACATACAAGGGAACTCCCATAAGGTTAATAGCTCATTTCTCAGCAGAAATTCTACACGCTAGAAGGGAGTGGCATGGTATATTTAAAGTGATGAAAGGGAAGAACCTACAACTAAGATTACTCTACCCAGCAAGGATCTCATTCGGATTCAACAGAGAAATCAAAAGCTTAACAGACAAGCAAAAGCTAAGAGAATTCAGCACCACCAAACCAGCTCTACAACAAATGCTAAAGGTACTTCTCTAAGTGGGAAGCACAAGAGAAGAAAAGCACCTACAAAAACAAACACAAAACAATTAAGAAAATGGTAATAGGAACATACATTTGATAATTACCTTAAATGTGAATGGATTAAATGCTCCAAGCAAAAGACGCAGGCTCACTGAATGGATACAAAAATAAGACCCATATACATGCTATCTACAAGAGACCCACTTCAGACCTAGGGAAACATAGACTGAAAGTGAAGGGATGGAAAAAGATATTCCATGCAAATTGAAATCAAAAGAGAGCTGGACTAGCAATACTCATAACAGATAAAATAGACTTTAAAATACAGAATGTTACAAGAGACAGGGAAAGACACTACAAAATGATTGAGGGATCAATCCAAGAACAAGATATAACAATTATAAATATATATGCACCCAACATAGGAACACCTCAATACATAAGGCAAATGCTGACAGGTATAAAAGAGGAAATTGACAGTAACACAGTAATAGTGGGGGATTCTAACACCTCGCTTACACCAATGGACAGATCATGCAGACAGAAAATTCATAAGGG
Organism: Physeter macrocephalus; assembly: GCF_002837175.3. Classification (NCBI taxonomy): domain Eukaryota; kingdom Metazoa; phylum Chordata; class Mammalia; order Artiodactyla; family Physeteridae; genus Physeter; species Physeter macrocephalus. The sequence goes on from NC_041229.1 coordinate 75,005,721, forward strand.
AACACAAGCTTTAAATGACCAATAGACCAGATAGATTTCATTGATATTTATAGGACATTCCATCCCAAAACAGCAGATTACACTTTCTTCTCAAGTGCACACAGAACATTCTCCAGGATAGATCATATCTTGGGTCACAGATCAAGTCTTGGTAAATTTAAGAAAATTTAAATCATATCAAGTGTCTTTTCTGACCACAGCCCTATGAGATTAGAACTCAATTACAGGGAATAAAACATAAAAAACACAACCACATGGAGACTAAACAATATGTTGCTGATTAACCAAGAGATCAATGAAGAAATCAGAGGAAATCAAAAAATACCTAGAGACAAATGACAATGAAAACACAATGACTCAAAACCTATGGGATGTAGCAAAAGCAGTTCTAAGAGGAAAGTTTATAAGCAGTACAGTACTACCTCAAGAAACGAGAAAAATCTCAAACAATCTAACCTTACGCCTAAAAGAACTAGAGATAGAAAAACAAACAAAACCCAAAGTTAGTAGAAGGAAAGAAATCATAAAGATCAGAGCAGAAATAAATGAAATAGAAGCAAAGAAAACAATAGCAAAGATCAATGAAACTAAAAGCTTGTTCTTTGAGAAGATAAACAAAATTGATAAACCTTTAGCCAGACTCATCAAGAAAAAGCAGGAGAGGATTCAAATCAATAAAATTAGAAATGAAAAAAGGAGAAGTTACAGTGGACAGCGCAGAAATACAAAGCATCCTAAGAGACTACTACAAGCAACTCTATGCCAATAAAATGGACAACCTGGAAGAAATGGACAAATTCTTAGAAAGGTGTAACCTTCCAAGACTGAGCCAGGAATAAATAGAAAATATGAACAGACCAATCACAAGTGATGAAATTGAAACTGTGATTAAAAATCTTCCAACAAACAAAAGTCCAAGACTAGACGGCTTCACAGGTGAATTCTATGAAACATTTAGAGATGAGCTAACACCCATCCTTCTCAAACTCTTCTGAAAAATTGCAGAGGAAGGATCACTCCCAAACACATTCTACGAGGCCACCATCATCCTGATACCCAAACCAGACAGAGATATTACAAAAAAATGATACACCATATTAACAAATTGAAGAATAAAAACCATATGGTATCTCAATAGAGGCAGAATAAGCTTCTGACAGAATTCAACACAGATTTATGATAAAAACTCTCCAGAAAGTGGGCATAGAGGGAACCAACCTCAGTGTAATAAAGGCCATATATGACAAACCCACAGCAAACATCATTCTCAATGGTGAAAAACTGAAAGTATTTCCTCTGAGATCAGGGAGAAGACAAGGATGTCCACTCTCATCACTGTTATTCAACATAGTTTTGGAAGTCCTAGCCATGGCAGTCAGAGAAGAAAAAGAAATAAAATGAATACAAATTGGAAAAGAAGAAGTAAAACAGTCACTGTTTGCAGATGACATGATACTATACTTAGAGAATCCTAAAGATGCCACCAGAAATCTACTAGAACTATTCAATGAATTTGGTAAAGTTGCAGGATACAAAATTAATGCACAGAGATCTCTTGCATTTCTATACACTAACAACGAAAGAGCAGAAAGAGAAATTAAAGAAACACTCCCATTCACCGTTGCAACAAAAAGAATCAAATACCTAGGAATAAATCTACCTAAGGGGGTAAAAGACCTGTTGTCAGAAAACTATAAGACATTGATGAAAGAAATCAAAGACGACACAGACAGATGGAGAGATATACCATGTTCTTGGATTGGAAGGATCAATATTTTGAAAATGAATATACTATCCAAAGCCATCTACAGATTCAATGCAATCCCTATCAAATTACCAGTGGCATTTTTTACAGAACTAGAACAAAAAATCTTAAAATTTGTATGGAGATACAAAAGACCCC
>NC_041229.1:75008407-75009117 GCF_002837175.3 Physeter macrocephalus
AAAGCCCAGAGATAAACCCACGGACCTATGGTCAACTAATCTATGACAAAGGAGGTAAGGTTATACAATGAGTAAAAGACAGTCTCTTCAATAAGTGGTGCTGGGAAAACTGGACAGCTACATGTAAAAGAATGAAATTAGAACACTCCCTAACACCATACACAAAAATAAACTCAAAATACATTAAAGACCTAAATGTAAGACTGGACACTATTAAACTCTTAGAAGAAAGCATAGGAAGAACACTCTTTGACATAAGTCACAGCAAGATCTTTTTTGACCCACCTCCTACTGGAAATAAAAACAAAAATAAACAAATGGGACCTAATGAAACTTAAAAATTTTTGCACAGCAAAGGAAACTATAAACAAGATGGTAAGACAACCCTCAGAATGGGAGAAAATATTTGCAAACGAATCAATGGACAAAGGATTAATCTCCAAAATATATAAACAGCTCATTCAGCTCCATATTAAAAAAATAAGCAACTCAATCAAAAAATGGGCAGAAGACCTAAATAGACATTTCTCCAAAGAAGACATACAGATGGCCAAGAAGCACATGAAAAGCTGCTCAACATCACTAATTATTAGAGAAATGCAAATCAAAACTACAATGAGGTCTCACCTTACACCAGATAGAATGGGCATCATCAGAAAATCTACAAACAACAAATGCTGGAGAGGGTGCGGAGAAAAGGGAACCCTCTT